>NW_027054116.1:0-16000 GCF_011386835.1 Chrysemys picta bellii
TAGAAGCCATTGGAATGAGCCAGGTCGGAATGAGCCAGGCCCTCAGAGCCTTCTGCCACCAATCGCCCCAGCACTCACTGATCCACACCAAACCACGTCCTTCCAGTCAGGCAGTTTCATATGCACACGTCAAACCCTTGGTTTGCCACTCAGACACCACGGTGATGGGCACAGTAAGGACCGAGAGACGCTAAACAGGCAGACAGACAAGGAAATAGTGGCCCTGCCTACAGGTGTGTGTGTGGTGCAAACGGATGAACACCAGTTGCTGGCTGAAGGCACAACCTTAATTCCCGCATTTCCTGTCTGTCAGCTGTCAGCTATCGTTCGCTTGGCAGCCTGAGCTCCGATTTCTAACGCAGCGTTTTGCTCTGGCCTATTGTGGTTCTCATGTCCGGGGGCGCCTTGGCCCCTGGTATCAGGAGCGGTGCTAAGGAGGCTGTTTTCCAAAGGTCCTTAAGTAGGGTTGCCAACTTTCTACTTGCACAAAACCAAACGCCCTTGATCCAACCCCTTTCATGCCCTTCTCTACGGCCCCACCCCCACTCACTCCAGCCCAGCCCACCTCTCTCAGTCGCTCACTCTCACACCCTCACTCACTTTCACTGGGCTGGAGCTGGGGGTTGGAGTGCAGGGAGGGGTGAGGGCTCCGGTGGGGATGCGGGCTCTGGGATTGGGCTGGAGATTAGGGGGTTGGGGTGCCAGAGGGGGATCCGGGCTGGGGCAGAGGGTTGGGGTGCAGAGTCTGGGAGGGAGTTTGGGTGCGGGAGGGGGCTCAGGGCTGGGGTAGGGGATTGGGGTGGGGGTGTGGGGTCTGGGCGGGATTAGGGTACAGGAGGGGGTTCCGACCTGGGGCAGGGGGTTGGGGTGCCGGGTGTGAGGTCTGGGAGGGAATTTGGGTGTGGGAGGGGGTTCCGACCTGGGGCAGGGTTTCTGGGTGCGAGCTCCGGCCAGGCGGCGCTTACCTCAGCCAGCTCTTGGTCAATGGCACACCGGTGCTAATGCAGGCTCCTGACCCCTGGTCTCCCTCCGCTGGCAGGCTCTGAGCAAGGCCTGCCCAGAGAACATGGATGACGAGCTCTCGATCCTGCTGACAGCACCCCCCAGCACAGACAAACTCCAGCACATCTTGGAGGTGAGCAGAATGGGGAGGGGCCGCAGGGGTTTTACCTTAGCCCTGGGGACTCCTAGAAAGAAGAGACTGGAAAATCCATGTTTCTATTGGATCCTTCCGAGTATGCATTTGTGATATAAACTCACTGGGTGACCTTGGGGTAACTCACTTCCCCCTTACGGCATCAGTCTTCTCCACTATCAAATCTACACTGGGGAAGAAGGACAGAAGCCCCGACAATCACCTTCACCTCTGGGTGTCTGGTCCTGGGAGCCGAAACCAACTGGACTATCTGCCCCATCTCCTAAACTGCCCTGTCTTTCCCTCCTAGGGCCTTGTCCTTAGTGCTCAGCCTGGCCCCTTCCCAGCTTGTCCCTGACCTTTAAAGGACTCTCCAAGTCCCTCCCATGCCTGCTTCCCTTGGGGTCTCTCTCCTGGCTGAGCACAGGCTGCCCTTCTATCTCTCAGCAGGCCTGGGTCCTAGTCACAGGCTGCGTCTTGTCACGTGACCCCCACACTTATTCCCTTCACCCTAGGGAGCTGCATCACCTGGGCTAGGTGCAGTTGAGCTCCAACCCCTTTCCTGGCCATCTCACCCAGGGACAGGTGGAAACTGGAAACCTGTGGGTAACAGTAACTGGTTGCTCCCAAAGGTGCTGAAGACACAATGGAAGAGGAAATCCTTTGGCCTGGATTGAAATTATTCCGACTGAAAGTGAATGAGAGAAAATAGGTCCAGAGTTCTCTTCCTAGCAGCAGAAAATGTAGCGATTGATAGAGGTTCAGGTCAGAAAGGACCATTATGTGCATCTAGTCGCCCCTCCTGTATAACTCAGGGCCTAGAACGTCACCAAGTGGTTCCTTCAGCCAACCATAGCATGGGACTGAGCCAGAGCACGTCTTTTGGAACGACATCCACATGCAGGAGAGCCAGCTGGCTACCAGAAAATCTCTCTTCTGCAGTGACGTGGGCTTAAGGGACATGGGGGAAAAGACATGGCGGCTGTGACTAAACTTAGAGCAGCAAGGCCAGGAAAACCAGGGTTAGGTCCCAGGCCTGGCTATCAGATCTGCTGTTTTCTATTCCTGGCTTTGGGACCATGAGCGAGTCTCTGCACCGCTGGGTGCCTCGGTTTCCCCAGCTATCAAATGGAGCTAATCAAGGTTTTGTTTCTTCTCCCCATTTTACAGAGTGGGAAACCGAGACACAGTTGGGACCTGTCTACACTACAGGTCTGTCGTGCGTTTGTAATCTGCTGACCCCCACATGTTGTTCAGAGCCTATGGATAACACATAGCTCCTAAAGGTACCTTTGTTTGTGCTTATCCCCTATGTACCAGCAGGGCTGGACAGCATTTCTCACTGTGATGTGGGGAGCAGGTCCTGGGTACTAAGGGTCTGAAGAAGCTCTCAAGGACTAATTTTTTAAAATAATTGTTATCAATGAATTGGGAGAAAACATAGAATCACTGCGGATAAGATTGGGGGGTGACAAAATACAGGCAGAGTGGTAATTCCTGATGGCGAGAGGGCAGTGATACAGAGCGATCTGGCTCATTCGGCCAGCTGGACCCATTCAAAGAAAACAAGTTTGAGCAGAGCCCAATGCAAGCTCCTTTACGTAGCCACAAGGCACGCCGGCCACACCTCCAGAATGGGGACGTGTATCCAGGAAAGCAGTGACTCTGAAAAGGATTTAGGGGCCAGAGTGGAGAAGCCACTCAACATGAGCTCCCAGTGTGATGCTGTGCTGAACAGGGCTAAAGCCATCATTAGACGTAGGAGCAGAGCCGTGAGTAGGATAGGGAGGTGACACAGCAGCAGTGAGACTGCTATTGGAATACTGCCTCCAGTCTTGGTGTCCTCCTTTGAAAAAGATGGTCCTAGAAATTGGAGCTGGGGCAGCAAAGAGCCATCAAATGTTCTGAGGGCTGGAGAAAAATGCCTTCTAGTGAGCTATTGAAAGAGCTTAACCTGTTTAGCTTATCAAAAGAAGATTGAAGGGGACTTCATTGAAGTGTTGAAGTGCCTTAATGGAGAGAAAATACTGGGTATTAAAGGGCTCTTTAATCGAGCAGAGAAAGGCAGAACAAGACCCAATGGCTGGAAGGTGAAAAGAGACAAATTCCTATGACAAATAAGGCACAAATATTCAACAGCGAGGATGATTGAACACAGGAAGAAGCTACCAAGGAAAGTGGTGGATTCTCCATCTCTTGATGTCATTAATAAAGACTAGATGCCTTTCCGGAATGTGTTTGCCCCAAAAATAGCTATTGTGGTAGACAGGAGGCCTGTGATATGCAAGAGGTCAGATTAGACGCTCTAACTGTCTCCTCCGGCCATAAAGTCTACTCATTTCTGAGAAACCGAGTGTAGCATTGGGAGCAGCCTCTGATGTTTTACTGTCTAGCCGGCTTGCTTCCTAGAATGAACACTCATTGAGCGGGGTGATCCACAGGGAGTAGCTCAAACTAAGGTTCTGGCCTGCGGCAGGACATTAACACTGCAGGGGAGGGGTGTGTGTGGCAGTGACATCACAAAGGCCTTTTGCAGGACCTCAGCCTATTGGCCAAAGGTGCAGGGGAGGTGGTGACCTCACAGAGAGATGCTGACATCAGCCAGGCAGGACAGGGGCGCAGGGCCAGGGAAACCTCAGAGACCCCTGTGGCTTTGCTTCAGCAAGTCTCCTTCTCGAGGTCTCTCTTTGAGGTCTGAGAGAGTATTTGGGTTCATGTACGTGAGCACCAGGAGGAACCTCTTTTGAGTTTTCTCCTTTCTTTTTCCTGATTTCACTAGAAAATAGACGTCCCTGTTTAGAAGGTAAGAGCCTCCGAGAGGTTTGGAACCTGTTCAGTCTGATGCATCTGGCGCCAGCTGAATTTTAGGCATGGAAAACACTAGCTTAAGGTGGCCGAATTTTATTCCCCACCTGGGATTTTGTCCCTTAGAATCACTGGGGATATTAGGGTTTGTCCCTTTTCTTTTACCTTTTCCTCCATCCCTCCCTCCTTTCTCTTCATCTCTTACTTCTTTTGTCCTTTCCCCGTTCCCCTCCCACCACCAGGAGGGGTGTGTGTGTGTCGTGGGGGGTGCTCTACAACTCCCATTGTGGGAGGTCCACCGAAAAATGTGGCGTTGAAATAGTGCTCAGACAGTGATCCCCAGCGGTGACCTGGGCCATCCTTTGGGCTCTCTGGTGAGAACCCTCATCCTCCCGCCCCTCGGTCGCTACCCTGATTGGCTGAGCAGGGGGTTATTGACAGGGAGGAGACTCAGGTCCCTGTTGTTTTCTTTTAAGACCAAGTAAATAGTCATAACCAGTCATATGTTCGACAAATTTTGCTGCTTCTCTGCAGTTCATTATTTTCTCTACCATTCCAGTTCTCCTAAAATACTTGCTGAATAATTACTATGAACTCTTGCTGGTCTGGAACTCACTTGAGAACACTTTATTCAGGTCATTCAATGTCTGAAATTCAAGATCCGATGGTTAGTTTGAAAATCAGGGCTCTTGGGTCCTATTCCCAACTCTGCCACGGACTGGCTGTGTGACCTAAGACAAGTCAATTCTCCTTGCTCAGCCTTAGCTTCTCCCTCTTTCAAGTAGGGATAACAATCCGCTCCTACCTACCTCCCGACAGGTGGAGGATGGGGATCTATTGGAGAGTGTCACTAGGAGCAGTGCATAAGATGAGGTGTCCTATCACGTTTACTCAGATCAGATTAGGACATAATAGAATGGCTGAAATAGTCTATTTTATTTGTATTTTATTATGTTGCAATTGTTAAGAGCAGCAACTACTTAGCTCAGACTGAAACATCTTATCTAATTTTTGAGATCTAAGTGTCTCCTCTTTGTGTGCGACGAGACAAACACGTACTTCTGTTCTTTTTGTGACACAGAAGATGCTTTTGTTTTGCAACAAAATATTTTTGCAAAGAATTTTCATGCCACTTGATATGATTTCAAGAAACAAACTGGTTTAGTTTGAATGGGATTTTCGGACAGAAACGGTTTCAATGAAATTTCCCCACCATCTCGATTTCTGGGCTCTATCCCTGTCTTTGGGGGGTTTGCTGTCTGTTAGAACAGGAGTCTGATTTGGATAGGGATAGAGACCTCTTTAATGTTTTTAATGAAGTAAATACTAATGGGAATTGTGTGATCATGGGAGACTTTAACTTCCCAGATATAGACTGGAGGACAAGTGCTAGTAATATAATAGGGCTCAGATTTTCCTAGCTGTGATAGCTGATGGATTCCTTCACCAAGTAGTTGAAGAACCAACAGGAGGGGATTGCATTTTAGATTTGGTGTGGGTAGTGAGGATCTCTTAGAAGAAATGGTTGTAGGGGACAGCCTTGGTTTGAGCGATCATGAGCTAATTCAGTTTAAACTAAATGGAAGGGTAAACAAAAATAGATCTGTGACTAGGGTTTTTGATTTCAAAAGGGCTAACTTTAAAAAATTAAGGAAATTAGATAGGGAAGTGGATTGGACTGAAGAACTTGTGGATCTAAAGGTGGAGAAGGCCTGGAATTACTTCAAGTCAAAGTTGCAGAAACTATCAGAAGCCTGCATCCCAAGAAAGGGGGGGAAATTCATAGGCAGGAGTTGTAGACCAAGTTGGATGAGCAAGCATCTCAGAGAGATGATTAAGAAAAAGCAGAAAGCCTACAAGGTGTGGAAGATGGGAGTGATCAGCAAGGAAAGCTACCTTACTGAGGTCAGAAAATGTAGGGACAAAGTGAGAAAGGCCGAAAGCCATGTAGAGTTGGACCTTGCAAAGGGAATTCAAACCAATAGTAAAAGGTGTAAAAGGTTCTATAGCCATATAAATAAGAAGAAAACAAAGAAAGAAGTGGGACCGCTAAACACTGAGGATGGAGTGGAGGTTAAGGATAATTTAGGCATGGCCCAATATCTAAACAAATACTTTGCCTGAGTCTTTAAGAGGCTAATGAAGAGCTTAGAGATAATGGTAGGATGACAAATGGGAATGAGGATATGGAGGTAGATATTACCACATCTGAGTTAGAAGCCAAACTCGAACAGTTTAATGGGACTAAATCAGGGGTCCCAGATAATCTTCATCCAAGAATATTAAAGGAACTGGCATATGAAATTGCAAGCCCATTAGCAAAAAATGTTAATGAATCAGTAAACTCAGGGGTTGTTCCGTATGACTGGAGAATTGCTAACATAGTTCCTAGCTTTAAGAAAGGGGAAAAAAGTGATCCGGGTAACTACAGGCCTGTTAATTTGACATCTGTAGTATGCAAGGTCTCAGAAAATGTTTTGAAGGAGAAAGTAGTTAAGGACATTGAGGTCAATGGTAATTGGGACAAAATACAACATGGCTTTACAAAAGGTAGAGCGTGCCAAACCAACCTGATCTCCTTCTTTGAGAAGGTCACAGATTTTTTAGACAAAGGAAACGCAGTGGATCTAATTTACCTCAATTTCAGTAAGGCATTTGATACGGTTCCACATGCGGAATTATTACCCTGTTTCCCCGAAAATAAGACAGTGTCTTATATTAATTTTTGCTCCCAAAGATGCGCTAGGTCTTATTTTCAGGGGATGTCTTATTTTTCAGAAATGAAAAATGCCTTATTATCGGTGGATGCCTTATTATCGGGGAGGTCTTATTATCGGGGGGATGCCTTATATTACAACGAGAGGCAAAACTGTAAGTAGGCCTTATTTTCGGAGGATGTCTTATTTTCGGGGAAAAAGGATAGCTAAATTGGAAAAGATGAGGATCAATATGAAAATTGAAAGGTGGATAAGGAATTGGTTAAAGGGGAGACTACAACGGGTCGTACTGAAAGGTGAACTGTCAGGCTGGAGGGAGGTTACTAGTGGAGTTCTTATATTATGGGAACAAGTAAATAACTTTTCCTTATTCACTTTCTTCACATCACTCATGATTTCATATACCTCTATCATATCCCCCCATAGTCTCCTCTTTTCCAAGCTGAAAAGCCCTAGCCTCTTGAATCTCTCCTCATATGGGACCCCTTCCAAACCTCTAATCATTTTAATTACCCTTCTCTGAACCTTTTCTAATGCCAGTATATCTTTTTTGAGATGAGGAGCCCACATCTGTACACAGTATTCAAGATGTGGGTGTACCATGGATTTATATAAGGGCAATAAGATATTCTCCGTCTTATTCTCTATCCCCTTTTTAATGATTCCTAACATCCTGTTTGCTTTTTTGACTGCCACTGCACACTGCGTGGAAGTCTTCAGAGAACTATCCACGATGACTCCAAGATCTTTTTCCTGATTCGTTGTAGCTAAATTAGCCCCCATCATATTGTATGTATAGTTGGGGTTATTTTTCCCAATGTGCATTACTTTACGTTGTCCACATTAAATTTCATTTGCCATTTTGTTGCCCAATCACTTAGATTTGGCAGATCTTTTTGAAGTTCTTCACAATCTGCTTTGGTCTTAACTATCTTGAGCATTTTAGTACCATCTGCAAACTTTGCCACCTCACTTTTTACCCCTTTCTCCAGATCATTTATGAATAAGTTGAATAGCATTGGTCCTAGGACTGACCCTTGGGGAACACCACTAGTTACCCCTCTCCATTCTGAAAATTTACCATTTATTCCTACCCTTTGTTCCCTGTCTTTTAACCAGTTCTCAATCCATGAAAGGATCTTCCCTCTTATCCCATGACAACTTAATTTACATAAGACCCTTTGGTGAGGGACCTTGTCAAAGGCTTTCTGGAAATCTAAGTACACTATGTCCACTGGATCCCCCTTGTCCACATGTTTGTTGACCCCTTCAAAGAACTCTAATAGATTAGTAAGACATGATTTCCCTTTACCTAAACTATGTTGACTTTTGCCCAACAATTTATGTTCTTCTATGTGTCTGACAATTTTATTCTTTACAATTGTTTCAACTAATTTGCCCGGTACTGACATTAGACTTACTGGTCTGTAATTGCCGGGATCACCAATAGTGCCCTTTTTAAATATTGGCGTTACATTAGCTATCTTCCAGTCATGGATACAGAAGCTGATTTAAAGGACAGGTTACAAACCATAATTAGTAGTTCCGCAATTTCACATCTGAGTTCTTTCAGAACTCTTGGGTGAATGCCATCTGGTCCCAGTGACTTATCAGTTAATTCCAAAACCTCCTCTAGTAACACCGCAATCTGTGACAATTCGTGAGATTTGTCAGCTACAAATGCTGGCTGAGGTTTGGGAATGGCTGGAAGGTGAAAAGAGACAAATTCCTATGACAAATAAGGCACAAATATTCAACAGCGAGGATGACTGACCACAGGAAGAAGCTACCAAGGAAAGTGGTGGATTCTCCGTCTCTTGATGTCATTTAATAAAGACTAGATGCCTTTCTGGAATGTGTTTACCCCAAAAGTAGCTATTGTGGTAGACAGGAGGCCTGTGATATGCAGGGGGTCAGATTAGATGCTCTAAGTGTCTCTTCTGGCCATAAAGTCTACTCATTTCTGAGAAACCGAGTGTAGTATTGGGAGCAGCATCTGATGTTTTATTGTCTAGCCGGCTTGCTTCCTAGAATGAACACTCATTGAGTGAGGTGATCCACAGGGAGTAGCTCAAACCTGCAAAGTGTCTGGCCTGCGGCAGGACATTAGCACTGCAGGGGAGGGGTGTGTGTGGGAGTGACATCACAAAGGCCTTTTGCAGGACCTCAGGCTATTGGTCAAAGGTGCTGGGGAGGTGGTGACCTCACAGAGAGATGCTGACATCAGCCAGGCAGGACAGGGGCGCAGGGCCAGGGAAACCTCAGAGTCCCCTGTAGCTTTCCTTCAGCAAGTCTCCTTCTCGAGGTCTCTCTTGGAGGACTGAGAGAGTATTAGGGGTCACGTACATGAGCGCCAGGAGGAACCTCTTTTGAGTTTTCTCCTTTCTTTTTCCTGATTTTACTAGAAAACAGACGTCCCTGTTTAGAAGGTAAGAGCCTCCGAGAGGTTTGGAACCTGTTCAGTCTGATGCATCTGGCACCAGCTGAATTCTAGGCATGGAAAACACTAGCTTAAGGTGGCCGAATTTTATTCCCCACCTGGGATTTTGTCCCTTAGAATCACTGGGGACATTAGGGTTTGTCCTTTTTGTTTTACCTTTTCCTCCATCCCTCCCTCCTTTCTCTTCATCTCTTACTTCTTTTGTCCTTTCCTCTGTTCCCCTCCCACCACCAGGAGGACTCTGTGTGTGTGTCGTGGGGAGTGCTCTGCAATGGGAACAGGGACAATTCTCCAACTTTGGGCAGTCGAGAGCCTGGGTGAGATAAGGGGCGTTAAAGCCCTTTGTAAAGGAGAAAGGGGAGTTTCATGGTGTTGAGCACCAAGGAATTCTAAACTTTGCTAAAACATCTAGTCTGCAGAAACCAGAAATGGTTGGGGCCACATTGTAACCATTGTCTTTTTTAAAGCCCATTGAGGGATGTGAGTCCCACCCTTTTAGGTATCTGGGGTGCTGGGAGAAGAGAAGAGGTGCCTGTCTCCATTTTATGGCCTCAACAAACTAAGTGCTGTGCCCCAGTTCTCGTCAGAGATCCCTGAAAAAGAACGTCTTCCCATCCATTAACATACCTGGAAAGATACTGGAACTCCTTATTAAACAATCAGTTTGTCAGCACCTACAGGACAATTTGGTTCTTAGGACTAGTGAGCATGGACTTGTCAAGAACAAATCATTCCAAACCAATCCTAGCTCCTTCTTTGGCAGGGTTACGGGCCTAGTGGAGGTGGGTAAACAGTAGATGTGATCCATCTTGGTGTTAATAAGGACATTCTCAGAAGCAAACTAGGGAGATGTGGTCTAGATGCAATTAGTATAATATGTGTGCACAGATGGTTGAAAGCCCGTACTCCAACAGCCCAGAACCAAACACTCCTCCTCCTGGGCAGTGCGCTCTGACCTCTAATGGTCAGATGCTGCTTAGCACTGTCAGAGCAGCTTTTGCTGGGGGATTCTCCCAGCACTTTCCAATAGTGGGAAAGTATGAAATCCCCATTTGACTGCTGGGGACAGAGCCTAGAGCGGGGAGCAACTTACCCAAAGTCCCACAGGTCAATAGGAAACCAGCAATGGAACCCAGGAGTCCTGACTCCCAGTTCCCTGCTCCAGTCACTCCAGCGGAGCACACTCCCTCTCAAAGCAGGGGGACCGGACATGAAGGCCTGGTTGTAATTGCCAGCTATGGGAGGGAGTGTGCAGCAGTGGTTAGTGAAGGGGCCTGGAAATAAGGACTGCTGGGTCCCATCCC
Organism: Chrysemys picta bellii; assembly: GCF_011386835.1. NCBI lineage: Eukaryota > Metazoa > Chordata > Testudines > Emydidae > Chrysemys > Chrysemys picta. The sequence goes on from NW_027054116.1 coordinate 10,402, forward strand.
TGGCTCTGACACTTGGTGTGACCCTGAGCCAGTAGCTTCCCCACCCCAGGCCTGTTTCCCATCAGTAGGGTTGGGGTAGCAGCCCCTACAGACCAGGGGGGATGGGAGGCTCCAGGAAGGTGTGTAAAGTGCCGGGATGTCAGGATCCCGGAGGTGCTGTCACCCCCACATTAGGTCAGTGTTCTGCACCCCCTGCTGCTGGCCGAGTTTCTCTGTCCCTTGGCAATAAGATAGACTCTTGTTTTCACAGCCAGTCGATCGCCCAGTGCTATCCCCCTGCCTGCTGGCTGGGCAGGGTAACTCCTCAGGTCACCACCACCCTCTCCAGCCTGCCTTGGCTTTGGGGAGTGAGGAGGAGGGCGAGGGACGATACTGAACATCCTCCATCCATCGCTCCGTCAGCAGAGCAAGTGAGTGGCATTAGGGTTCCCCGTTGGCGTCCCCTGTCTGTCTGGGGAGAGGCAGAAAGAGGGGGAAAGAATCTCTCCCAAAGGAGATTGGATTTGCAAACCGCCCCCAGGAGCCCCTCGCTCTCAGACCGGGGAGGGGCTTCTCCAGAGCCGTCTCCAGTGTGTTTGGAAAGGTCCCAGCAATGGGGCTCCCAACGCTTCCCTTGTGGGAGACCATTCCCCAGGCTGAGCGTCTCTGATCTGGGCCAGACCCTGTGAGCTGCTGAGCATGGAAATCAATGGGAAAGGCGGGGGTCCTGGCCTTGCTCTGCCTCGGGACTTTGACCTGGGGAATGGTTTCCCAGGAGAAGTCCAGACTCCTGGGTTCTGTTCCTTCTCTAGCCTGGGGGGGAAGTGTGGCCTGGGACGGCAGGAGGGAGCTGCTTGTCCAAAGTGACTGAGCCCAGTGATGGAAAAGGAGGAGACTCCCCGGGCATTGCAGCCCCAGAGGTGACGAGGGGGAACGCTGGGAGCAGATCATGCAATGAACTCCTGCCAGTGCGTGTAGATTGCATTACATGCACCCCTGTGGGGGGAGGAGGAGCTGCTCTGGCTGGGGCAGGGATGGGGAGGGACCAAACAGGCTGGTTAGTGAGAGGCTGCCTTGACCCCAGACTCACGCCCGCTCCCCGCTCGGTTCCAGGGTGGCCAGGCTCCTGAGGATGTTCAGGAAGAAGGCTCTGCAGGTGGCCCCAGAGCCTGAGGGAAGCAGCTGCCATCTTCCCCCGGAGCGGAGCGGCTCCTCCGTCCCCACTGGCGGGGAAGGAGCTCCCGGCCAGGCCAGGAGGTGGAAGTGCCCATTCTTCTGGCGGAGAAAACCCGCTCCCAGCGCAGGCGCCGAGGTGGGAGAGGCCAGGTCGAAATGGAGCTGGGCCAGGCTGCGGCTGGGCAGGCAGGACCCAGCGCAGGACGGGAGCTGGGCAGAGTGACTCTGGGACATGTTGTGTGGGCAGCAGCAGCCCCAGGAGCCCAGCCCTGATTCCCAGCAGGAGGCATCGCCCGGCCCGGTCAGTGAGGACCTTCCAGCCTCCCCAGGGCAGGAGGTGGAGGATCCCTGTCCCACCACCAGCAGCTCGGCCCGCTTCCCATGGGACAGCAGCAGTGCCTGGGACTCGGGCAGCAGCGAGGCCGATGGGCGCCGCAGCTTTGTTCCAGGTGAGGAGTCAGGCTGGGCTCAGGGAGAGGTGAGGGCGGGGCTGTGAACACCCTGGGCCCAGGCCCTCGATCAGTGCTATGGGGGCGGATCCCCAGCCCAGGGGTCTGGCCTGAGCCACATGAACCCCACTGACACTAGATGCTGCCACTTTGGTCCTCGGTGCTCCAGTTGGGGGAAGGCACCTCCCAGGGAGTCCAGGACAGCGTGGGGGGGGTCTCTTTGCTATGGGCTCCTGAAGGAGTTGGGGGCTGAAGGCATCACTGAGACGGGGGAGTGTGGGGCCCGATCTGCCCTGGGTCCCGGAGGTGGGAAGGGGACACATTGCCCCAGCGTGCCCCTGTCCTTCCCCCGAGTGGCAGCAGGCGTCATCCTGTCCCCTTCTCTCCCTGGTGCAGGGACTGCCAGGGACTCAGGGGACGAGGAGGAGGAATGGGTGGACGTGGCCACAGAGGAGGCTGCTCTCAATAACAGCCGAGAGCAGCTCCAAGACGGAGAAAAGGTACAAACGTTCCCCAGCTGTGCTGGAACCGAGACTGTCCTGCCCCTTCCCAGCACCTGACCCCCTGCAGAGGGTCTTGTCCCTGATGATCCACCAGCCCTAATGGGGACCTTTCTCCTCCATGATCTGGGACCCCAGAGGTGGGGGTGTCTGTCACACACCAGCCGGGTCTCCTCCCCCCACAGGCACTGTCCCAGTTCCTGACCCTGCTTGTGGTGGAGTGGTGGGTGATTTGGACAATGGGCGGGTCCCCACTATCCCCCATTCAGGCCTGAGTCCTGCAGCTGCTGTGTGGGGGCAGGGAGGTCCCTGGCTAACTGGCTCTCTCTCCCCTAACCCCACTCCTGGTGGGTGCAGGAGGAGGCCCAGCAGCTCGTGTTCCTGCACGCCATCCACCCTGCGTCTCGTTGCACAGCAGAGAGGGCAGGACACACTGGAGCCGCACTGCTGCAAGGCGGCTGTGGCGGAGAGGATTGTGGTGAGCGAGACACGGCGCCCAGAGGGAGGACAGAGACATGGGAGGGGCAGGGGTCTCCCCAGGCCAATGGATGGGGGATGGCTGGTGCTGGAGGGGCAGCTGAGGGCAGGGATTGCTGGGGCTGAAGACTAGGGAGAAGAGACGGGAGAAATTCGGAGAGTGGTCACTATTGGGCAGGAATCGGAGGGGGGGGCAGGTGGGGGGATCCTGCTGGTTGTGTGGGGCCCTGGCTGTGTAATCTCCTCACTGGGAAGTGTCAGTGAGGCCCGAATCTCACACGCTCCTTTGTCTCCTTTGGGTCTCATAGGAGCTCATTGAGGAGCTGCCTGATAACTCTCCACCCGGTGCCGTCCTCGCCAACTCCCTGATTGCTGTGGGCAAGCTCAGGTACCGAGACCCTCCGGCCCGGTTCCCCTAACCCCAGTGCTGCTCAGGCCCAGGGCTGGGAGTCACTGCCCCTCCCACTCCCAGGTCACCGCCCAAGGGTGGCTCCTCTGGCAGAGGTGCGGGGAAGGTTCACTCTCTCCTGGCTGGGCTGTTCTTTTCACTCCAGTAACATTGCAACGGCTTTGGGGAGAGGCTCACACCCAGGATCAGATACAGGAGGGGCAGCAGGGTGCAGGGAACAGGGGCTATTCCTGCCCTGCCACTGTCTGTCTGAGAAACCTTGGCCTTGTCATTCCCTGGCTCGGTGCCTCAGTTTCCCTTCTTGCCAGCCTGTGCCTATTTCCCTGCAGTTTCACCTGCGTGTTGGTGCCAGTCCCATCCCCGTACTGCACAGTCTAATACCGGCTCCTCTCTCTTGCCAGCACCATGACACCTGCCCTGGAGCCAGAGCTGGAGACCCACCTCCTCCGAGCTGCCCTGCACACCGTCTTCACCCTGGGCATGGAGAAGGACACCGCCCAAGTGCAGGTAGATCATGCTAAAGTCATGGATTGAAGAGCCAGCTGTCATCCTGCCATGAGTCCTTGCTAATTGCCTGCAGTGGGATGTGAAGGAGAGAGGCCAGGATATGTGTTTGGGGGTCTCACCAGTGCTTCCCAGAGACCCGTCTTCCCATCCTGTGGCAAGTTTAGCCCCAGTTTCCCTAACTCTGACCCATGGCTCTCCCTTGCTTTCAGGATCTGCCTAGGGTCTTGCCAGACCTCCTGGACGCCATGCTGGGGAACCTGCTGGCAGAGTCCCCAGACACCGACAGGCTCCACTACATCTTGGAGGTGAGCCCGATGAGAGGGGTGGGGGCAATTTTACCTTCACTCTTAGATCCATTTTCCAGTCTGTCCTCCTAGCCGGGCCCCCAGTGGGCATCCTTGGTCAGGGCAGTCAGTGCAATGCCTCCTTTCCCCACAGCACATTAACTACTGGAGGTTTACCGGCTCTACCAGCTGCTGCTGCATCAGAGGGGTAAGGAACCCAGCTGGGAAATGGCACCCGCTAGAAGAGTGAGACTGGGACCCCAGCCAATTTCTCTCAGACTGACCCCGACTGGAGGATGTCTCTCTCTATCTCTTTCTGTGTTCCACACCACGCCCTGCAATTCTGTTGGGCCGGGCACGCAGCGAGGACTCTGCCCACTGTGCAGCCACCAATGGGATTGGAAGGACACAAGCCCTGCAACCAGAAGGACAAATGCGTGTGTCTCTCTCCCTGTCACCTACTCCCTCCTGGGGGAAACCCAGCAGCTGATGGGGGACAAGGTGAGCAGCTGCATTAGACTCAGGAGATTGGGGCGGGGCCCAGGCCTCATTCCCATCCTGTGGCCATTCGCTGGCCTGGCACAAGGAGCCTGGTGGGGAATGAAAGGGAGAGCAGGTGCTCCTGGGAAGGGAGATGAATTCACCTCCATGAGCAGGAGCGAGCCAGCTTGTCCCCGGAGCAGCTCCACCCAGCTCTTTAGCCAGGCTAATTAATGACAAGCTTTGCCTCATCCCAGACTTACGTTCTTAGGACAGGGTGCTATCGCTCTTGGGAAGGGCAGGAGAGTCCCCCAAGTGCCCTCTGCGAGACTCTCCTGTCCCACAGGGCCGCACCCAATTCCTAGTGGTCTGGTGTCTGTGTCACCCGAGCCACCACCCAGAGTTGCTCCCATCACTGGCAGCCTGGGAGGCCAAGGACTGACGGGTGATGGCATCTGACCAGGCAGGGCTGAGGCACATGGGCAGGGGACGCTTGTCCTGCTGCTGGCAAGGCTGGACCCGTTCTGGAGAGAACAGGAGGATTCAGTCAGCAGTAGGGTTACCATGACTAATAAATAAAAAAAGAGGACCCTCCACGGGTCCTGACCCCGCCCATTTCCCCACCCCCTAGCCCCGCCCCAACTCCGCCCCTTCCCCGCCCTAACTCAGCCCCCTCCTCCCTCCCACTCCCAGCCATGGGGAAAGGGCTGCCCCAGCGCTACCGGCTTCACGGTTTGCTGGGCAGCCCCCAGACCCTGCGCCCCCGGCTGGCGCTTCCCCAGCGCAGCTGGAGCCCGGGAAGGGAAGTGCCTGGCCCGTGGCTCGGAGTCCGGAGGCAGGGGGGGCTGCCCGAAGCCAGTAGCGCTGGCTCGGGCACCTCGGCTCTTAAAGTCTGAGAGGGGAGGAGCGGAGCAGCTCAGCTGGAGCCCGGGAAGGGAAGTGCCTGGCCCGTGGCTCGGGGTCCGGAGGCAGGGGGGGCTGCCCGAAGCCGGTAGTGCTGGCTCGGGCAGCTCGGCTCTTAAAGTCTGAGCGGGGAGGAGCGGAGCAGAGCAGCCGCGGGAGGGGAAGTGCCCGGCCGGCATTTTCCCGGACATGTTTGGCTTTTCGGCAATTCCCCCCGGACGGGCGTTTGATTGCCGAAAAGCAGGACATGTCCGGGAAAAAACGGACGTATGGTAACCGTAGTCAGCAGGGGCTGCCGATCCGTCCCATTCACCAGGGCTGCCATCCTGCGGCTTCAGCATTAGTGGCTGGGGTGACTTGGGGAAAGGTCTCAACCTCCCCACATCCCACTTCACTGCTGCCAGAATCCCTCCTGCCCCCCCGCTACAGTCCCCT
>NW_027054117.1:0-16000 GCF_011386835.1 Chrysemys picta bellii
CATCCTTGAAATGTGGGAAATGGTGTTAGTTCTTATATAATCAGTAGTATGTCTAAAGGTGCATGTGTCTTATTAACTCTGTTTTCTCCTAGAGCTCCAGGAAGAAAACACAGCCAGTGTGGAACAGGCTGTCCAGAACTGTCTGTGATTTGGGGGGGCGTGTCATAAATATAAAGGAAAGATAGCATAAAATCCTTCCTTGGGGGGGAGGGATAGCTCAGTGGTTTGATCATTGGCCTGCTAAACCCAGGGTTGTGAATTCAATCCTTGAGGGGGCCATTTAAAGATCTGTCTGGGGATTAGTCCTGCTTTGAGCAGGGGGTTGGACTAGATGACTTCCTGAAGTCCCTTCCAACCCTGATATTCTATGATTCTATTCTATGTAAGGGGTTAAGAAGCTCAAATAACCTAGTTGGCACCTGACCAGAAGGACCACTAAAGAAAGAAGATACTTTCAAATCTGGGGGGGGGAGGATGTTTGTGGCTCTCTTTGTTTGTTCCCTCTCCCAACAGAGAGAAAGAGACCAGACAGGTACAACATCTCCTGAAAACATACCTGACATGATCCTTCTAAAATTACAAAAATTGTAAGTAAGGCAAAGAAATGCATTAGGTTATCTTTTGTTTTGGCTTGTGAATTTTCCCTATGCTACAAACATACTTTTATTCCTGTTTTCATAACTGTGAAGCTAGTCCATGGGGAGTCCTCTGTGTTTTAAATCTTTGTATTACCCTGTAAAGTTATCTTCCATCCTGATTTTTCAGGTGTGATTCTTTTACACAAAGTAAATAAGGAAATGCTATTTATTCCATCTCATAACACAAGAACTAGGGGGTCACCAAATGAAATTAATAGGCAGCATGTTTAAAACAAATAAAAGGAAGTATTTTTTCACTCAATGCACAGTCAACCTGTGGAACTCTTTGCCAGAGGATGTTGTGAAAGCCAAGACTATAACAGAATTCAAAAAAGATCTAGATAAATTCATGGAGGATAGGTCCATCAATGGTTATTAGCCAGGATGGGCATGAATGATGTCCCTAGCCTTGTTTGCCAGAAGTTGGGAATGGGTGACAGGGAATGGATCACTTGATGATTACCTGTTCTGTTCATTCCCTCTGGGGCACCTGGAAATTGGCCACTGTCAGAAGGCAGGATAATGGGCTAGATGGACCTTTGGTCTGACCCGGTATGACCTTTCTTATGTTCTTATGTTATGTTCTTATGACTGTAACTCTGATGTGCTTCCCCTGCCCGCATGTGGGCTGCATAAGCCAATTTTGTCAGGTTCAAGAGACACGGAGAGAAAAGCGTGGGGTGGATAACAGGACAGCCCCTGAAGAACTAGAGCAGGGGGAGAAGCAGAGACTGCTGGGAAGGAGACTGCACCTCAGTCCCCAGAAGTGGGGGTGCCTTAGACCCACCTAAGCCTTTAGGAAAGACAGAGATACCTTTTGTTGTTTTAAAATGCTTTGCTCTTGATTTGTTCCTGCTGTTCAAATTAAACAAGACTTGGTATTTTGCTTTGCTTTGCTTCGGGAGCTTGTGACCCATGGTGAATACAGTGACTGCAAACAAAGTCCAATCAAGCCTGCTGAGCCATCACGGCTGGTACACACAGCAAAGAATCCAGATTTCCCTACCAATTTGCTCCACTCTGGTTCTGCTCTGCAAACTGCCTGCTGGGCCATGAGGCTGACTGTTGTGATTTGGTTTCTATTGCCCATTAATGTGTTGCTTGCATAGATGGGCAAAAAACAATGACACTCGCCTATGTTAAAGCAGGAAGCAATGTAATACAACATGGAAACTGACCACTGGTGCTGTAACATCTATTGATGTTCTGAGAAAGGGGAATTCATCCTATGCAAGAGATCTTGACTAGCCCTGTCACTCTGTAGCTATAGAGAGGCCATGAGGGTGTGAGGAAGATCAGTTGACACAGGGTAAATACAGCCTGAAATCTGTCCATCTACACAACTGGTGACTGGTTCATAGACATCATTTACTTTGCCCAACGTAGATAGCTCTGATCTTCCATTAGGCATTGGTGGAAAACAAGGAGCAATGACAGAGCAGTGACCCTCAGCCCTGACTTGCCAAAGAAGGAGAGCTGTTGGGAGGGGAGTTTGAGTTGTGCCTGACCTTAGAGTAAAAGTTTGGATCAGAACTTCCCAACATTTGGGCATTGATCGGGGCTGGGCTTTTGGTTTGGCAGGCTGAGCTGAACAGGACATGCAGATTCCTCTGGTTCAGTCTGAAATTGTGGTTCAGACCCACTTCTATAGAACACAGAGTTCAAAGCCAGTTCTCTAGGGACTAGTCACACTGCAGCTCAAAGGGGTGAATCGAATTGACAAGTCCTCTTTATGGGCTTTTATCTTCTCTGTGTGTGTTGCGGTAGGACCCAGGAGTCCAAGTCACAGACCAGGGCCCCATTGTGCTCAGTGCTGTACAAACACAGAAGAAAGATAGGCCCTGCCCCATACAGCTTATACTCTTCCCTTGCCCTCCTGTCTTCTGCATCTGAGCTTTAGCTGATATGGAACCATGGCGCTCATTTCAGAGGTAGATTCCCACTGTCTCACAGATGCCTGCTTTTAACTGACATCAGCAAGGACTCAATTCAAGATTGCTAGGCTAATGAACTCTGCACCATTTCAGCCTTCTTCCTCCGCTCAGCCTCTCCCATTGTTGGTTGGGTGTTATAAAGGTCAGAGTGCAAAAGACAGGGGTGGACCCAGACTATGAAGTTCACATCTGAACTCAAATCTCCCCAAAGGGTTTGGATGGGAGGAAGGGGCTGGTTCAACCCCAATCAAAATTTGGGGTGGGGGCAGCAAAACCAAGAGAACCACAATGAAAATCTTCCTCTGCATGAATCCCCTGTGCACAGTATTGCCTGGGTTTCCTTCAGTTCTACAGCCTGGTGTCTCGGGGAATGCAGGCAATCTGGTTGGTTACAGGGTCAGGGGAGTGGGAAGGGCAGTTTAAATGGGATCATACTAATGCCAAGATATAGCTCTCCTTGGACAGATCCTTAGCTGGTGTAAATCAGCCTCGGTCTATAGAATCCGGTCCCTGTCTGGAGTAACCCTGGGCTGTTAATGTATATTTAACTTTCATGTAATAAGAAAATCATCCAGGTCCTCACCATGGGCATTTCACACAGATTTGGGGCTCCCTGCACACAGCTCCTGCCTGCTTTCACTAAGAGCAGATAACAGCCAATGTCTCCAGACACCAATCAGATCCAACACGCAGGGAGCTGCAGCTTTAATGAAACCTAGACGGCCTCCTCCTTGCCAGAGGTCGGGATTCTGTTCAAAACAGACACACTGAGTCCGGGAGAACGAGGTGGGGCAGTAGGGACGGGTGAGACAGGAAACGACAGTGGGTATCAAAGTGTCATTTAACCCCTCAGCCACCCAGGGCAAGGAACACAGGCAGATTTCAACTCAGTTACACACCACACTGCGGAGCCCTGGGTGGCCTCATACTAGACAGCAGTGGCCTCTATCTCTATCTCTCTCACACGCACAATTTGCAGTCATGATAAAGGAGTCTGGGGTTGCCTCAACAAGCTACTTGCTGCCTGTGGTTGGGGTCCCTTCCTCCCCAGCAGCCCTTGGGGTGACGCTATATGTTGTGCACAGTGCTGTTGATACAGAACTGCTGCCGTGTCCCATGCCAGAGATGGGCCGTAAGCCCCACAACCCTCCGTAGCCAAAGATGCCTCAGAAACCTGGGCAATCGCAGGGCGCAGCAGTGCAGGGGCTGCCAGTTGTCTGCCTGAACCCCTTCCCCAGCCAGTGGTGCTAGGCCAGCCCACTCTGCTGAGCCTCTGCTCAGTAAAATGAAGGGCCTGTGCTAGGGTGACCATGCATCCCATTTTGGCCGGGACAGTCCCTTTTTTAAGCCTTGTCCCAGCCATCCTGCCTTTTTTTGGCAAAACTGGGCATTTGTCCTGTTTGCTCTTGCCAGCTGATGATGAGTTGGCAAGAACAAACTGGACAAATACACAGTTTTGCCAAAAAAGTGGGGTATGACCCTGAGCTGGGCGCAGAGTAACGTGAGGGGGGCGAGCAGCAATGCCTGCCCTGCACTGGAGGAAGGGCTCAGGAGAGTGGCTTGGGCTGGGCTAGCCCCATGCGGGTGGGTGGCAGGGGGTCTTGGGCTGGCCTCATAAGGTGTCCCATTTTCCCTTTGGGAAAATATGGGCAGCCTAGCCTGTGCTGAGCCCCTCCTAGCAACAGAGAGGAAGCAGCGTCGAGCCTCCACCCACCTTGAAGGCATTGCTGCAGAGGGAGTGCGTGCTGTCAGTAGTACTGGCAGGACAGCTTTGCAAAGCCCATGAGAGGTGACCAGAGTTAAGCCAGGGTTAGCTGGAGTTTGGTGAAGCTAGCTATCACTGCATAGAGCACACTGTGATACCGTAAATGGGTGTTGCAGAGCATCCTTCTGTTTCCCATTTGGTTTTATTTAGTATATAGTCATGGCCTGTCTAGGGATCTGTGCATCATTGCCCTTCGCTGAATGGAGTTCAGACTACTCCACTGGGACGCTGTGGGTCTCCCTTAGCTCAGGCAGCTGGGACCTGTGCATGTGGCAGGGGAGGATCAGAACAGTGTCCCTGTGAAGTTCTGTGCAGCCAGGGAGTGCAGCACTGGGACAGTGGGGAAGGCCTAGATGGCCCTGAGATTGTCACAAACCCTCCCCACCACACCTTGCCTGGGAAATTGAGTGTGCACAGGGGTGGGAGGCTCAGATGGGGGTCACATGCTCTCCCAGGCAATAGGCTGAAGAGGGGTGATGGGTGGCAGAAGCAGCGCTCTCAGGTACATGCTGGCCCAGATGTCATCTGCAACTGCCAACAATGAGGATTCTTGCTTGCAACACCCAGGCAGATTTAAATCCCCAGGGCATAAGGGGGTTTAAAGAGACAGTGACCCAAGGACCCAGAAAAAGGAAAGCCAATTCCCCTTGGTTTTAGCAATTAATTTTATATCTCTTTCACAGCCCTCTGTGCCCGTGATGTGAGTGCTTGGTCCTGAGGGGACATTGTATTATTAGAGAACGGAGACCTGGGGTGGGTGTAGGGGGCTCCAGCACTATCCTGGACACTGAATGTCCAAATCCCCCTCCCTCCGTAATGTTCCTTTCCACCAATATTCATTACTGGGCTCTGAAATCCCTATCAGAGTTCCATGTCCTCACAAGGCCCAGTAGCACTATTCAGGGCAAAGACTTCCAGGTGGCTGGGAATAGAGTACAGCTGGTTTGGGAACTTTTTGACAAATCCTTTTTTCACCAAAAATGTCCATTTGTGAAAACAAAAACTGTGCGAAACAGGACTGGGTTTGACTATCTCCCCCTTGAACCATCGATGGGAGAAACATTTGAATTGGACAATTTTGGTTTTTCAAGGTGAAAGAGACTTTTTGTTCTGAACATTTAGTAAAGACAGACTAAAGAAAAAAAAGATAGAAAAAGATCAAACCATTTCAAAAATATTTCAAGTGAACTGAGCCAACTATTGGTTAGTTCATGAAAATCATTTCAAGATTGATTTTCCATCCCAATTCGGGGCAGGAAACATATTTCCAAAATCTCAAAAACTCTCCTGGGGTGGGAAAACTGTCTCTCAACCAGCTCTATTCCAGGGTTATTTCTGGAAGCCGTAAAGCAACCAAGAAAGCTACTCTTGCTGTTATTCTTTCCTACTGGGGAGCTGATTTCAATGTATTTATTAACATCTCTTCCGCTTTCAAATATAAAAGAAACATCTGAAGCTATCTCCACTACGAGCGCTACTGAGCACAACTGGAGTTACTCCACCTCCCCAGGCGACAGGAGCTAGGTTCTTCCATTGACCTTGTCATGTCTACACTGAGGGTTAGGGCAGCTTAACTATGGTGGTGTCACTGAGGTCAGATTTGGTCACTGAGATAAGAATTTGGCCCAGACCATGTTTTAAATGAGGTCTGAGAGTTCATATTTATATGCTGGGCCTGGTACCATTCTCAAGTGCCCGCCAAGCTTGATATGCATAGGAGAGCTTGGCACGGTATGGAGATAGCAGAATGTGCATACTGCCCATAAAATAAAAGGGCAGGGAGAGGATCTCCCCCAGGGCAGAGCCGAGCTTTGGGGGACCTCGCCTGCTAGAGTCCCCGTGTTGTTTCCCATAGGTTTCTAAGCCTTGGATCAAAGGACTCTTCACTAAATGGCTTGTCCCCATGTGGCAGCTTCATCAGAGAGGCCTTAATCAGCAAGCGACCTATTGACTGCAGTGGATTTACACTACAGACACATTTGATCCCAAGGAGAAATGGCCCTTTCACCCTTCAAAGTGAGCCTTCTAGTTGCAGGGCTGAGGAACATCAGCAGGAGGCAGCACGGGGCAAGCTTGTACTGTACCTGTTCTGTGGCCAGCAGCCAGCTGCCTCCAATGTCTAGGTGTTACCTCTCTCCAGCACTAAATTCCCAAAGCCACCCTATGCTCTCGCAGCAGGAAACAGGGTAGGATGACCAATAGAGTGCCACAGAGCTGGGGAATGCCTATTAGATCAACCACTCCCTCTGCCTGCCAGTGCGGGATTGGGCCATAGAGCCCATTTGCTGGGGCTTTTGCCGCTGTGGGTGCTGCTGGATGCAACCCAGATCCAAAAGCAAACAGGCCACAGATGGGGCTGGGGGGCTAGGGGAAGCACAGCTGTAGCTGGGGAGTCCTAAAAGGTAATGTAAGGCAATAAATTACATGCTTGGTGGGAGTTCTTAGTAATTGGATCCCGATATACAAAAATGAAACTGAGCTCCTGTAGCGGAGCAAACTTCAGACAAAACATTAATCACACTTCAGATAAATAATTCAAGTGTTTAGACTTCAGTCCAAGGCCATAAATAGAACAGCGGCTACGCCACACCTGTTTGCATGGGATAAAGACTGGAACCAAACAAGAGAGCTGCTGCTCAGCATCACAATATAGACATCCTGGTGCTGGAGGAAGGGGTGAGCCCTCATGATAGGGCTGTGCAGCTCAGAGCCAGGCTTTGGATGTGATGTGTGGCTGAGAGACTGCCAGGGCCGGAAGAGCCAGATGGGAGCTCCTGGGGGTTTGTTATCCAGTGATTGCACCACACCTCTGGACTCCTGCTTCCATGTGAGCCTGGAGTGTGCTGCTGGGGGAGAGGCAGCAATCTCATGGGCTGTAATTGTGACAGATGCCATCTTGGCTGACACCCTGGGGACTGAACCAGGCACCTCCAGTACAGTGGCACCGGAACCGGGGGGCCATAGCTCTTCCCTTTTTGCCTGCCCCCTCCCCCTCCGCCGGGCCAGGCCAGGCCAGCGTAGAACTGAGCCAGGGAGCCTGAACACTTGTGGGAGCTGCGTGGACCCTCCATCTACCCATGGTGCGCGGGGAGGGGAGGCTGAGAGCAGCCCCCAGCCCATGTTCCCACACAGTTTTCCCAGGGGCGGGGCCTCAGAGCCGCAGTCCAGCCATGGTAAGAGCCAAGCAGGCACCTGTGGGGAGCTTCAGCGGGGACCCTCCACCTGCCCTGGGTGGAGGTTTCAGGGGGCGAGGATATGGGCCGGGGGCTGCTTCCAGCTTGGCCAGGCAGGGGGGAAGAGGCGGGGCAGGGCTTGGGGGCACAGGGGCCCCCAGCCACCATCTCCCCTCCCCCCCGTTTGGGAAGGCTCTGACACTCTTACCTCCAGGGCTAAAGGGATGAGCTGATGGAGCTAGAGAGACGGTGTGGAGAGAAGGGTACACGTACAGATTGAACCAGCTGGGGTCACAACCATCACACCAGCCTGACACTGCAAGCATCTCTGCCTCCAGGCCTTGTGGATCTGGCCACCTTCCAAGTGTGGCGAAAGGCACTGGGAAGAGATTGGGACTGAGAGAAGGAGAAAGAGGAAACAGTGAAGGTAAAAATAGGGAAGGGGAGAAATACTGACTCAGAAACGAACAACGTCCCAGAGAAAGAGCTGTAGAAGGACCCAGCCAAACTGAAATATTTAAAAGGACGACAACAAGTGCGAGCAATAAGACATTGAACTTTACTTCTATCAAGAGATCTGGATGCAGTACCTGGCTTAGGGGAAGCCTTGAACTTTGTCTGCCCCTATGTTTCTCTCTAGCTTGCTGCCTTGAGATACCTACAGGGCCCATAATGCAGCGCTGTGCCACATGATGGGGACACTGAACAATGCTGAAGGAAAAAGTACCAGAGACTGATGGAAAGGAGTATTGCCAATGCTCATGATTTTTTCCTCAAGTCTCATGATATTTGGTGCTTTTTCTTACAGCCCCAACTTCCGGAGTCCTGGGATTCCATGAGAATCTCAGCTTTTGTTTTTTAGCAAGTAACTTTCTAGCCCTCATGGTTGCAGAGAAAATGCTGTGAAATGGGGAAAATGTTACCCCCAAAGGCTAGGACACTAGAAGACAAATCAGTTTTCTTAAAACCAGTCTCCTGATTTTGAAGGCCAGACTCGTGTTTTTGATCACTTGGGGTTGGCAATATTGAGACAAGGAGGAAAGAAATGGGCAAGCAAGGGTGGGGGGACTAAGGGAAGCAATCGCCAAGCAGCCTGAGGTGCTGGGTTTAGGTGCCAGGCTCTTTAGGGGGATGGCTGTAAATCTCATCAGTGGCAGCTTTCAGTGAAGTATAGTCTAGAAGTTGGGGCCTTCACCAAGGATATAGGTTCAAGTCCCTGCTCTTCCTTGAAGAAGTTACTCATCTTTTCTGTGCTTCAGTTCTCCACCTGCTCAATGGGGATAAGAACCCTCATCTACCTGACAGGGACATTGATAGTAGGGATTGTGAGCTGCTGGGACACTGTGGTGAGGGGGGCCAGATAAGGTCCTTGGTGTAATATCACAGCAGGGCTGAAATATGCGCAGCACTGGATACCTTTTAGAGAGCAGCCGCTACACAGTGTTTTAAATCAGGAGTTCTCAGCCTGTTTAGACCTGCAATGCTGACATGCCTCCCCATGAAAGTGTCCCACTCCAGACCCTCTTCACCTGCCAAAACACTTCCTGGTCCCCCTAATCCCTCCCTGAACTGCCCAACTATCCCTCCCACTCTACATGTCACACCGTGACCCCAGAGTGCCCCATGGAGACACTCTTGCCCCTCTTTCCTAATCCCACTGATATCTCTGCCCTGGGTAGAGTATAGTCACCATTCTCTCTGCCCTTCTGGGTGTGGGCCTAGCTGGAGTCTTTCAGCTCCAGTCCAGCTGTTACCAGCCAGGATCCCAAAACCACCTCTATTTTTCTCCCCTGAAAAAACACAACCCCAGTCTTTTATTTATTGCTACTCATTTGTGGCTCTTGTCATTGTTGGGAGAAGTTCTATGGCCTCGTTGTGGGCAGGAAGATGGTCAGGCTTGGGTCCCTTCTGGCCTTGGAGTCTATGATGTTGTGCTCTTAACCCCATATTACAAGTGAGGAAGCGAGGCACAGAGAGGCCAAGTGACCTGCCCAAGGTCACACAGGAAGTCTGTGGCAGAGCCATGAATAGAACTTGGATCTCTTTAGGGGAGGAATTGCTGTTAATTCATAAAGGGGCTGTGAGGTCAGTGGAGTCACGCCGCCATAAAACTGCCTATCGCCATAGGATCCAAGCACCTCTCTGCTTCGTGGAATCATACTCACAATAGCCCTTGGCAGTGATAAAGGGTCATATCTCCATTTTACAGGTTTGGAACTGAGGCCTAGAGAGATCAAGGGACTCTCCCAAGGTCATATTGTCAGTCTGTGCCAAAGCCAGGAATTGCAGCCAGCTCTGATTCCCAGCCCTGTGCTCTCCCACATACCCTCCCACACCTCCACTTTAGCCACAGAGACACAGTGCCACTCAGGTTTGGCCCATCCACCCCTCCATCTCCACCTAGGAAGGGGCAGACAGGCCAAAGCTTCTGTCCTCCCCTTTTCCCCCAAAAGCTCTCCATGTGGAAAATGTTCCTTCACCCAGGACAAGATGGTTCTGGGGTCAGTGCCAGGAAGGCCAGGGCTGTTGGGGGGTCTGCCCACCTTCCTCAGGCCCACTCATTTCTTTCTTCACATTCTGTGATCCACACAGTATGTGGCCTCCCATCAGCATTTTGTGCATATTAATGTGACAATTTCACATTTTAAAAAACTCTAGCAAGAAGGATACACCAACACGTTCCCACTGAAAATTTCATGAAGTGCACAGTCCCCGATCCTGAAAATTTCATGAACTGCGCCTTCCCCAATGCTACAAGGAATGAACCTAATTACTCTTGCTAGTCATAGTCATAGTTTTCCTCCCAGCCAGAAGAGTTAGAAACATCACTTACTTTTAAAGGGAACTTCCATGCTGTGGAAAGTTTCCCGAGCAAACAGCTTCACGACCCACCGTGGGAATGCCACACCGAAAGAGGGAGAGACTGAGTCACTGGTTGCGGTTGAGAAGTTCATTGCTGCTTGGCTGTTTCCAGCAACACAACAGAGCTGAGTGTTTTGCTAGTGTTGCAGGATGCCAAGTGCCATGAATGGCATGCATGGAACATGCCCTTAACTAGGCAGCAGGATGGGGTGAGAGTGGCCCTTGTACAAATTCCCCATGGGAGGAGGGTTTCTCTCCCCTGCCCTGGCCCCTATATGCTGTGCTAGCAGTGCACAGGGCAGTAGAGGCTGCAAAGGTTCAGGAATGAATTCCTCCGGTGCAGGGCATAAATCAGCCCTACACAAGCTTGGGAACAGGGGATGTGCTGGGGACAGGAGCAACCAGGGCAGGGCACTATGGGGATTCCAGGTGCTGGCACCACCCATAGGCAGCTCTCAAGAGGCTGCCATAAATTAGATCAAATCCCAGGGCTGCTCTAATTTAGATTAGGGGCCACACCAGCCTCCAGCCAGCCCCAAACCAAGGGGGCAAAAGAGTGTATGAAACCCATCTCCAAGAGGCACAGCAAAGGATGAGACCCAAAGACTTCACTGCGATCTGAGGGAAAGGAGTAGGGGAGACAGCAAAGCTCATTTAGACACACCGCTCTGGTCATTCCTGTTGGCGGTGACCCAGGAGTTGTTTGCAATGACACACACCTGGGCAATCAGTTTGGATTCAGCTCTGTTTTAAAGTTAAGGCTGGTGTGACAGTCCCTGTTCCTCTCCCTGCCCCCCTTTCAAACCCTACTGCATAATAATAAATAAGGCCAACAGCTGAATCTCATGCCCTGTTCCCATTATAACAGCAGTGCAGCACTGCAGCTCTAGGCCACCTATAAATGGACCTTTTAATGCACTTCTGGGGTAGTTGGAGCTGACTGGCCTGTGGCCTCATGCTTCCTGATGCGCTGATGTGTGCGTTAATGGCTCGTTAATACACTCCATCACGTCTTATTGCCCAATTCATGCCAGGCTGTTGTCTATTACTCATCTGGTGCTGCACTCACCATACAGTCTCCTGCTGCCAGGGCATTGCAGAGGGGAAACCAAAATTGCCTAGCATCAGCTTAAAGCAGCTCTGGGGAAATGGAGGTTACCTAGGAAGTGTGTTTGCTTTCAGTGTACAGCAGGTTCTGACTACCGGGAAGAGCACAGCCCCCAAGTATCCTTCCTCCCTCCCTGGAGTGGCTGCCTGGGAGAGATGGGGTAGGCAGCACTAGAAGACAGCCAGCTCTAGCCCTAGCGGAGCCAGGAGGAGAACTTTCCTCTTTTCCGGAGAACAACAACAGAGACAAAAGGGAAGTTTTTCCCCATTTTTAAAAGTTCCAGCCTTCCCATTGGTTCTTTTGGTCAGGTGCCCACTCCCTTTCCTTTACCTGGGGGACTTTGTTAACCCTTTACAGGTAAAGCAAGCAGAGAACAACCACCAAGAGGGACTTTATAGCTAACTGGCTGGCTGGGTGTCCATAAAAGGGAACTCCCCCTCTCCCCACCACCTTCATTTATCACAATTTTTGTTACTGAGTCTGCTACAAATATAAATTGCAATGATCTGGATGTGAATCTGTGCATATTTAATTGTTTTTCCTAAAGTTAATTAAGTATTTTAGGAAAAAAGTGTCAGTGTGGCCACCAGTGAGAGCTAGTGACTGCACTCAGAGGCCACCAAAAATTTTGTTATGAGAACCCCTGATCTAGTGTGTCAGAGACATGTGGATTGTATTTACTCCTACCTCTTTGAGAACTCCCTCCTTTTCCAAATATAATCTCTGCTAAGGGATTGTCTTCTGGGAAGGGGCCTTCCTCCACATCTAGTTAGACTATAAGCTCTTTAGTGCAGGGTCTGGCTGCTCTGTGTCTGTACAGCACCCAGCAAAGTGGAGTCTACCACACCTGGATGGGTTGGTGGTATCAGGACTTGAACCTAGGTAGTTTCAGCTTCAATTTCCCCAACCTCTATGCTGCTGGGAGCTACTATGATAAAGCCCCCAGAGTAGCAAGTAGGCCACAATAATACCTGTACATAACAGGTCTTTCTTAGGTCCTGGTCCCCAACTTTTGCCCAAAGAAAAGTGGCAGAGACAATTTACCAGGAACCTGCAGGCAACCCTTAATAAGTAGCAACTGAGACAGCCCTCCCCGCTCCTCACCTTCCTAGTGACCTGTAAAGACTACAACTCCCAGGATGCAATGTGTGAAGCTGCTTGGATGAGGATGGTGTAGTGCATGCTGGGGCCTGTAATCTGCATTAGCCATGCCTACTTATTAAAAGGCAGACACGACCAGGCCATGGGCTGCATTGTAGAACTCAGGGGCCACCCTCTGCTATGCAGATTCCCCACCCGAGCAGTGAGCGCTGGGCTCTGGGGAGCAAGTCCATGCCAAGAGGAAGTCTCATTTCTTAATGAGTTATTTGAGACGCTGTTCTCCTCAGCTTGTCCTCCAGCACTCGCCTCCCCCTCAGATGGAAGGCTGAACTCTCCCTGACCCTCTGTGAGAGGAGAAAGAGACAACACCAAGACACAGCAGTTCTAAAAATAGACCAGCTGAGGCCTGCAACGGGATTGTAACAGAATAGGAGATCCCATAGCCCTAGCCTTGTGCTTTGGCTGTTAGTAAGGGAAGGAGTGGGAGAAGGGGAAGGGGTGATGCTCTCTTCCCCACCCGGAAGGGATTTTACTGTGAGCTATGGGAATGGATAAGGTGACAGTGACCAGACAGTAAATGTGAAAAATCAGGATGGGGGTAGGAGGTAATAGGAGCCTATATAAGAAAAAGACCCAAAAATCAGGACAGCCCTAGGTAAGGCTGACCAGTCTGAAGAGGTATGCATTTCTCAAGAGCTCATTAGCACAGGACAGCACTGACCAGCTGGTGTAGTCAATAGAAGTCTAAGGCCCTGATTCAGCACAGCACATAAGCTTATGCAAGTTAAGTGTGTCCTTAGATGCTTTGCTGAAGCACAGCCTTAAGACAGAAGGGTCCATTACAGAGTGGAATGCCTCAAATCTGTGTCTTGTAACTCTCCAGGGCAGAGACTGTCTTTTTGTCCAGCACCTGGCACCATGGATATGTCCCGACTGTTACTGTAACACTGATGGCAATCACTGTAAATGGTTTCTAGCGACACTTGCTGGTGGATGCGTGGAGCGGGACTGCCTTGCTTTAGGTGCAGCAGGGTCCAGCCCTCCTTCACTGGAGAAGTCCCCCAAGGGAGTAAGGGAATATTGAGAGGGGAAATGGGACTTAGGAGTCCATCTCCCCCACAACTTGACCCAAATTCAAATGATGTTAACACCATAAATTCTCCCAGTCCTGGAGAATCATGGAGTGACGGGTCTCGAAGAAGGCTGTCAGATCCAGAGAGTGACAGCACATTTAGATCCAGATGGGGTCTCGTACGTTGGTGGAATGACACCTGCATCAGAGATCAGTCTGGCCCCCAGTAGACACATGTTGACTCCGAACATTGCAGCTCAGCGCTGTAAAGTCCAGGCACCCCATCTCCATGTCTGCTCTGCACTGGTTATTAGGAAGCCTGTCGGTGCAGGATCACACAGGGCAGGGACTGTGAAGAGTGAAGTCATGATACTGAAAACACAAATCCCTGTGGCTGCAGCTACGCTGCCTGGGGCTCTGAGCTAGCTCAGCAAGTTGGGCCCCACTCAGTAGCTCACAAGGGAGCATCCAGGCTGCTGGAGGAGCTGGTGATTGAGTAGATGGCACTCTTCTCTGAGGCCTTGTAGGGTGCTACACGCCTCAGTGGAAAGCTGGCTGTGTTACCGCTGTGGTGTATAGCTACATGCAGCAGTGAAAGGCTCTGCCATGGGGAGGGTGTGAAGAAAGGCTTCAGCAGTGGGGAGCTGCCAGAGCCTCTCCCCATTGCCTCCCCACTTCCAATGCTTTTCATGGCTGCTGGAACCTTCGCTGTGGGGGGTAGAACAGCAGTGTAGATGGAGGACGCACTGCTTGGGTATGTAGGGAGCCATGTAGGGTGTGTACCCTGAGGTTCAGGCATGGCTTTTCTCGCCTAAGCCATGCCTCACAGTTTACACTGCTATTTGTACCCATGCTGCAGGGGTGTACCCTCCATGCTACTGTAATATTTGTGCAATGTAGCCATAACCTCAGAGCCGGGCCTCAGTCAACACCTGCATGCACCCAAGTGTGAATAGTTTGGCCCTAGCAAAATGTTGGGTGTATGCATAGGTGGCAAATTAGCCCACATTTTTGCCCTAGGCATCCTACATGATTATCATACTCTGCCTTCCCACCACCTCTGTTCTGTAGCAAGACGGAAAACAGCAGCAAGTAATTGCTATAAAAATTAGCACAGCACGGGAAAGGGGGAGCGGGTTGCTGAGCTGTGCTCTGCTTCCAGATTGGCTTTGTAAGTTTCATGGAATGTCAGAACAGATACTTTATTTACAGGTTAAAGGGGCCATCTGCCTGTTATTTTAAGGGGAGCCACCAGCACTGTTCCCGGAGAGAATACAGCTGGGAGGAGTTCAACAGAAGCTAGGCTGGGGTTTTCAATGGAGTGAGGCACCCAACTCAATGGGATTTCAGCACCTAACCCCTATAGGCTGTTTGGAAAAATCCAGCCTGAAGGCCTCTTTTCCAGAGCCCAAGCCACACTTTAAAAACCAACAAAGAAACCCATCCCCATTCCTCAACTGTGAAAGCAGAGACAATTATTCAGTGTAAACGACAAGGGGCTTAAATTATGCATGGAGCTATTTGCATTGAAGTGCACCGTTTAGAAAAAGTCGTTACAGCGGCTCCCACAATCCCACGGCTGGCTGCACGCACACCATAGTGATGCCATGTAACTCTCTACACACGGAGACAGATCTCTGTCGCTTTCCCCAACTTCTATAATGAGAATGTTGACTGGCACGTCTCCTGAGACTGCCTTCCCCAAGAGGGCTCCCTCAAGCAATATCATGGTTGGGCGCTGCGCTCTCGCACGCTCAGTGATTTTCCTTCTCCCTACAAGAAGAGTTACAGAAAGCAGCCTCAGCTACTGCCAGGTGGGCTGGCTTGTAGCCCAGTGCAGTAGATTTAACCCTTCCTTAGCTAGGTTAGTCTTGTAGATGATTGGAATCAAAATTGGATTGGGAAAACCATACCTATAGAATGCAGCTGTATGTTCTCTGCTCCCTCTACTGGCTGGTGCACATGGAGGATGACAGCCTACTACTGCCATTAGCTAATGGAGTTACTTCGTCAGCTCCTGTGATATAGTGCAGTGTTGCTAATGATCTGTGGGTCAAACCCTGCTGATGACCTACAGGGGTTCCACTGGCTTCTGGAGGCACTAGAAAGCACAGGAGAGTGCTAAAGGAAACAGAGCCTGACTGAAATAGCCCATGCACTCTCCAGCCACTTCATTGTGTCCTTATTAAAGAGAGCCCCATGCCACATTTGACACTAATCGGCACCTGTGTGCATGGAGCAATAGTAATTAAGACTGAGGGCAAGTTAGCATTGATGAGCAGCCCTGATGACTTCCTGGAAATAAAATACATTTCTGGTGCCCAAAGGGGTTTGAGGGATTCAATTT
>NW_027054118.1:0-16000 GCF_011386835.1 Chrysemys picta bellii
CAGTCCACCACCATGGACATGCTACCAGTACTAGATATGTGTGTTTAACAGAAGCTCTATCAGAAACAGCCCCCAATGTGTTCCCTCCCAATGAAAATACAAATGATAACACATAAATCAAACACACTATAAACAAGCTGAAATGAAAAAAAAGAACATTACACAGAAATAAGGACAGAAAAACAATACACTAACCACAAATACATGTAATTGTTACCCCATATCAATACTCACCATGACTATAAACACCCACATCTATGCACATCTCTTTAGACCAACACAAAGCCGAATGACTTCCAGGGCCAAGACCCCAGCTTATATACTGCCTAAGCTCCACCCCCTCCATTTCCCAGCATGCCTTAGAAGCCAAAGGCAGCTATAAATACAGACTCAGGCAACCCAGAAACCCTTTAGTTCATTCCTAGCTTAGCAGTAGCAAGGACTATTCATTGTGATGTATTAATCAGCCTCCCTTCTTACAATAAAAATTTATAGAAGACAAACTATAATTACCATATTTTAGGTTCCTAAAAAGAAAATTCTACCTAGAGGGAAGAGGGGACTCCACAGTAGGTGCAGTTGGGGGCTGCTGAAAGAGGTATCTCAACGGTCCTGGAGGAATTTGTTTGTACTGTGAGACGGTATTTGGGAGGTAATGGAAAGATTACTTGGCTGGTGTTCGAGGGCATACCTAGAGCCTCACGCTGAAGATGGAGGGCAGTGTTACTCCCTGTCAAGCTGCCCAGGCAGCTGACACAGGCCAGAGACACTGCACCATCCCCATGACCAACTTTACAGAAAATGGTAACCTGTGCAAACTTGTACTTTGCTCCTGGGCTACCTTCCCCCATTCCCTGCATGCCCCTCTGCCTCCTCCAAGTGCTTAATTTACATAGACAAAGGTCACATAGCTCTACCCTGGCACAAATTAAGCACTGTATGGGCAGCCAGAGAGCACTGGCTGTCAGGTAGGCACCCAGCTCTTAAGGCAGGGGCAGGCAAACTTTTTGGCCTGACAGCCACATGGTGTTTTGGAAATTGTATGGAGGGTCAGTTAGGGGAGGGGTGTGTGGCCCCCTGATAGTCTACCCCCAGAACTCCTGTCCCATCCAACCCCCCCATTCCCTGACAGCCCCCCAGGACCCCTGCCCCATCCACCCCCCCGACTCCATGTCCCCTGACCACCCCCAGAAACCCCCCCCAACTGCCCCCCAATGCCCCATCCAACCCCCCTCCTTCCTGACTGCCCCCCAGACCCCTGCCCCATCCAATCACCCCTTTTCCCTGTCCCCTGACTGCCCCCTGCTGCTCCATCCAACCCCCCCTCGTTCCTGATTGCCCCCCAGACCCCTGCCCCCATTCAACCCCCGTTCCCCATCCTCTGACCACCCCAACCCCTATCCACACCCCCTCCCCACCACCCTGAACTCCCCTGCCTTCTATCCAACCCCCCTGACCCCTTACCATGCTGCCTGGAGCACCAGTGGCTGGCCACCCAGAGCATTGCATCAGCAGCAGGGCAAGCTGAGGCCGTGGGGGAGGGGGGACAGCAGGGGAGGGGCCGGGGCTAGCCTCCCAGGCCTGGAGCTCAGCGGCCAGGCAGGAGGGTCCCATGGCCTGGATGTGGCCCACAGGCCATAGTTTGCCCACCTCTGTCTTAAGGCAACACCCCCACCCCCCAGCATAGCATAGCATAGCACATTGCCACCCTTACACATCCACTGCTTCTGCAGCTTGTGGTGCCTGGCACCCATCATGCAGCTCAAGGCCAACTTCATGCTGTCACACAGGGGGTTGCAACTTGCCAAAGCCCACAGCCCTCTTGCCACCTGTGGCTCACCAGAGGCAACATTTCATTTTGGGGGGGGAAGGCAATTTTAATTATGATTCCTGGGGCTATTTGAGCAACTGAAAACTCCAGGTTTCTTGCACATAATAACTTAAATACAGTATTCCTGTCAGCTAAATCCTAATTCTTATATTGAAAAATAAATAAAAAAATATAAACGGAAAATGTGGCTTTAATTGGAGTTTGTATATATGTAAGTTTAGAACAATCAGGAGATAATACAGCAAGACATTCCCACTCCCAAGCCTCAGGGTGTCAGTTCTGGAGCTTTAACACAGATATCAGAAACACAAGTTTGATATTTTGTACACTATCTTTAGTACAGCTATACCTCTACATCAATATAACGCTGTCCTCAGGAGCCAAAAAAAATCTTACCACGTTATAGCTGAAACCATGTTATATTGAACTTGCTTTGATCCAGCGGACTGCGCAGCCCCGCCCCTCCCCCCCACGCACTGCTTTACCACAGTATATCCAAATTCATGTTATATCAGGTTGCGTTATATCGAGGTAGCAGTGTATATACAAATTGAGAAAATAAGCAGATTTTAAGCAGAGTTTCTTTAACACACACTCTGTATTATTGCCATTATCTAGTCAAAATTAAGTAAATGCTTCATAGCGCAATGAAAAACCATTCACTAAAAAAAATACATGATTAATGTCTTGTTTTCTCTTTTATTAAGAATGGAAATTTATTTATCGACATATTTTTGCATTTATGTTTACCAATCAAAATCATGTACATGACTCACTAACATTTGATTCAATCATGGCTATTAGTATCATACATGAAACCACATTTATATATACACTCATACAAGTGTATTTGTAGTGATATCTGTAAAATACCTTAACAATTTGAAAATAAGCAGCCTTCAGCTGCAGTGTCTAAAGTTGTGAGTAGAAGCAGAATTTATGTTCTAGCAGGATACTATTATTTGATTGTCTGACTTTTATCATCATATTGTGCTTTATCATTGTTATTTTAAATAATGAATGACAATTATGCCAGGTTAGGCATTTTAGACCTCATTTCTATCTTAACTTTAATTCTTTGAGTAGTAAAATTAAGAAATGCACAGACCACAGAAAAATGTAAACTAACAGCACTGTAATCCTTAAACTTTGAAATGCACCATAAACATATAGTCTCTGCAATTTTATTCTTTCAAAGGAAGTCATAACAACAACAGTACAAGTGTGTATGTGAGAGAGAGAGGCTGTGCGTGTTCGGGGAGCGAGAGACAGCACACGCTCACTTTAAGCAGAGACCTCACTAATCAGAAGGCTTGTTCAGTCCATCAGCAGCACTCAGCATCTCCCACTCATGACCCAGAGGCAACATCACAGACTCGTGTCCCCCCCGCCCCAGCTCAGCAAAGACCAGGTACAAAGGCAGTAGGATTGTGACACCCCAACATCAGCCCCTGCCCTCTGCACAGCAGACAAGAGGTTCTCAGGACCAGCTTGGCCAGGGGCTGCTCCAAGTGTAGGGAGGGGGCAAGAGCAGGGGCACTGGAACAGAAGACACCAGGGATCCATGCGCCATCACTTTTAATATTACTTTCTACACGCCATAAGGGCGAGAAACACCCTTGTTTCATAACAGGACAGTATTCAGGACACATCTCGTGTTCCCATGAGGAATACTACTGATGATAACACCTCTTGTTTATGTAGGGTCAGTATTCATTACACACCTCTTGTTTCTGGAGTGGACAGTATTCAGGACACACCTCTTGTTCCCGGATGGGACACTATTTAGCACACACCCCTTATTCCCAGGAGGAGTGCTATTGATGACACACCTCTTGTTTCTGGGGGAGACAGTATTCATGTCACACCTCTTGTTTCCAGTGGGGACATAATTTGTGACTCACCTCTTGTTTCCACGACAAGTACTATTGATAAGACTCCCTTTATTTCTGGAGGGGACAGAATTTGTGACACACCTCTCCTTTTCACAGGGGACAAGTATTGAGAACTCACGTCTTGTTCCCAGGAGCAGTACTATTGATGACACAGCTCTTGTTTCCAGAGGAAACAGTATTCAGCGCACACCGCTTGTGCCCCGGAGGACTACTATTGATGCCGCACATCTTATTTCGGGAGGGGGACAGTATTCATGTAACACCTGCTGTTTCCAGAGGGGACAGTATGCAGGACACACCTCTTGTTTCGGGTGGGCGGAAATCACAATCCAAGTCACACCCTTGGTTTCCAGGAGGACTACAATTCATGACACACTCCTTATTTCTGCAGGGGACAGTATTCAGGGACACCTCTTGTTTCCAGACGGGACAGTCTTCCTGACACACCTCTTGTTTCCGTAGGGCAGGGTACTCATAACACATCTCGTGTTTCCAGAAGGGACACACACCCCTTGTTCCCAGAGGTAATACTATTGCTGATACAGCTCATGTTCCCAGGACACACCCCTTGTTTCCAGAGGGGACAGTATTTAGCGCACACCCCTTGTTCCCACGAGGAGTACTATTGATGACACACCTCTTGTTTCTGGGGGACAGTATTCAAGGGATCCTCCCTTGTTTCCAGAGGGCAGGGTATTCATAAAGCATCTCATGTTCCCAGAAGGGACAGTGTTCAGGACACACCCCTTGTTTCCAGAGGGGACAGTATTCAGGACACATCCCTTCTTCCCAGACCGGACAGTATTCAACGCACTCCCCTTGTTCCCAGGAGTACTAACTATTCATAACACACCTACAGTTTCCAGGCAGACTACTATTGATGACACGCCCCTTCTTTCTGGAGGGAACACTGTTCGAAACACACCTCTTGTTTCGGGGGACAGTATTCAGAACACCTCTTGTTTCTGGCGGACCACAATTCATGACACACCCTTGGTTTACAGGACTACAATTAATGACACACCCCTTGTTTCTGCAGGGGACAGTATTCAAGGACACCTCTTGTTTCCAGAGGAGACAGTATACATGACACACCCCTTGTTTGCGGAGGGGAGGATACTCGTAACACATCTCATGTTCCCAGAAGGGACACTATTCAGCACACAACCCTTGTTCCCAGGGGTAGTGCGATGGCAACTCTTGTTCCCAGAGGGGACTGTACTCAGAACACAGCTCTCCTCTACAGAGGGGACTGTATTCAGAACACAGCTCTAGGTCCCAGTGGGGACACACCCCTTGTTTTGGGGGAGAAGGAGGACAGTATTCATGCCACAGCTCTTAGATCCAGAGGGGACAGTATTCGTATGACACCTCATTTCCATTGGCCTGCTAAACCCAGGGTTGTGAGTTCAATCCTTGAGGGGGCCACTGAAGGCAGGGGGCTGGACTCGATGACCTTTCAAGATCCCTTCCAGTTCTAGGAGATGGGATATCTCCATTCATTTATTTATTAATTTCTGGATAGGACAGTATTTGTGGCACACATCTTTTTGGAGGGCACAGTATTTGTGATACACCCCTTGTTCCCAGAGGGGACAGTTTTCGTGTCACACCTCTTGCTTCCAGGTGAAGTATTATTGATGACACACCCCTTGTTTCTGGAGGGGACAGTATTCCTGACTCACCCCCTTCTTTCCAGGTGAAATGCTATTGACAACATATCCCTGGGGTCCCCAAGCATGGTGTCAACCCTGCATGGGACATGTTTTCACTGAGGGAATGTGACTAGGGTTACCATATTTAAAAAATAAAAAAAGAGGACACTCCACAGGCCCTGGCCCCGCCCCTTTCCCAACCCCAGCCCCCGCCCCAACTCCGCCCCTTCCCCAAAGTCCCCGCCCTAACTCCCCCTCCTCCCTCCCAGCCACGCGAAAAGGACTGCCCGAGCGCTACCGGCTTGACAGTTTGCCAGGCAGCCTCCAGACCCTGTGCCCCTGGCCGGCGCTTACCCAGCGCAACTGGAGCCCAGGAGGGGAAGCGCCCAGCCGGGGGCACAGGGCCGGTAGCGCTCAGGCTTCAGGCAGCCCCTATGCCTCCGGACCCTGCGGCCCCGGCCAGGCACTTCCCCTCCCGGGCTCCAGCTGCTCTGCTCCTCCCCTGACTCTTCGGCTCTGTTTAAGAGCCAAGCTGCCAGAGCCAGCGCTACCGGCTTCGGGCAGCCTCCATGCCTCCGGACCCTGCACCGCTGGAGCAGAGCAGCTGGAGCCCAGGAAGGGAAGTGCCCAGCCAGCGGCTTGGGGTCCGGAGGCAAGGGGGCTGCCCGAAGCCAGTAGCGCTGGCTCGGGCAGCTTGGCTCTTAAACAGAGCCGAAGTCTGAGTCAGGGGAGGAGCAGAGCAGCCGCGGGAGAGGAAGTGCCCGAACGGTATTTTTCCCGGACATGTTCAGCTTTTTGGCAATTCCCCCCAGACAGGGGTTTGATTGCCGAAAAGCCGGACATGTCCGGGAAAAAACGGACGTATGGTAACCCTAAATGTGACCAAGAAGACATTGAACACATCTTGTTGCAGGAAGAATTATATTGGTGAAAAACAAATCACACCATCCGCAAAGCAGACTGCTACAGCGGGGAATTAAACTACTTCCTGTTTCTGAAGACTAACAAAACACACCATATTTTTTATTATACATAAAATGTTACTGACTAACTGTAGATCATTATTGGTTTCTGGGAGGACAGCAGGATACCATTTGAGTGTTGCTATTGTTGGCGTCACTAGGCATAGCTACCAGGTAACTCCGGGGGGGGGGTGGAAGGCCATAAGTGTCAATGAAACCCCCCTGCTTTGGATCTAAGTAAGCCACAGTAACTCCATCTTGTGAACTTTAACCAGCCTCAATGCTAACCAGCCTAAAAGCAGATTATGTAATGGTCAGCTTTTTTAGCAGACAGCTGCAGTTTTGCTCACACTAGCAGAAGCAGTAGTGATAAGAAGTGGGAGGGAGAAGTCTACTACGTAGAGCTTACAAGGCCAAAGATAAACATGCGGACGAGAACTTTTCTCACACGCCACAATGTAATGCCTGCTGTAACTGCTGTCGGGGAGGGAGGGGTGAAGGGGAAAACAGAACAAAGGCTTACACACAAACAGCTTGGAATATAAAATGGGAAACTTGCTTGTATTTGCTGCGCTTGATTTGAGACATGCTGGTCTCCTAGTGCCTATTCAGAGCTCTTGAATAAATTTGGTTTGCTTCTCCACCCTGGTGTGACTATTGGTGTGGCGCACACCGGGCAACGAACCCTGTTGCCCCCTTGGGGCCCTCTGGGCTGGCAACACTATTAACATTTACTTCTGTGATGGCTGGGGCTGCACCCCAATGCACAAAGTTTCTAATAGCTGCAGCCCTCACACACATTTGAACCCTGCTCTCTAATTGATTGCCTCCCACACATGCCCCTCCTGGAATGGGGCAACCTCTCAGATCTACTGTAGCACTAGCTCTCTCACTTTCCCTAACCCAAACTCATTCCAAAGGGGCAGGAGGAGGGACAGCTGTGAGCAGTCCTCTTTCCCCAACCCCCAAAGCCTTTGAAGGAGCAGTTACAGAAATCTCCCCCCCCCCCCCCAGGGTGAGCTTGTCTGAAACACTCATGTCCCCAAAAAACTGTCTCCTTGGACTAGAAAATGTTCCTCATTCCATCACTAGTGTTCCCCACCCCCCAGTGAAAATTGTTTTTCTTCCATTTAAACAGGAAGTAGTCCTCCTCCCATAACCACATTTATCCCCAGCCTTTAAGTGCCCTAGAGTCCATCAACAGTAACCTGTCTGAACATAAAATGCCCCAAGTCCCATCAAGGGTGTATCCCATGAAAAACAAGCAACACCCCAAATCCACTGTATACTGTCCCCACAGAAACAAGAAATATCCCACATACCAGTCAGTGACCCCCAGTGACATTCCCCAGGGTAGAACCTGAACCACTCAACTCCTGTGTTCCTTTAACTCTGCTTTGCTAGTGAAAAGCAGCATCTCCGTACTCTGCTCAAACACATACATAAACATGTACAGTCACTCCCAGCAAAGTTACACAAATGAGCTCTCAGCTGCTCATGAACGATGTACAGGGTGACATACACACATTTTCAGTCCTGGCTTTCCACACCAGAAATGTCCACCTTTACATTTCCAGCACACTACTGCACAGAATAAGCTCATTATTAGTCCATCACATCATCAAAGGAAATGATTATGTCCAAGCCTTTGTTAACCTAAGTACAGATTCCCCAAATACATCAGCCACAACACACTGCTTCAACACAACACAATGCAATAAGCTGATTAACTAGGAAAATATGACTTACGAGGATAAAATCACAAACCAATTCTGATTTTTATGGCATTATACATTTTATTTCTTTTGTAACCAATTCCTAAACATCACCAAGCTAAATACCATTTCAAAGCCAAAAGATTTCTCACCCAACAGCTTACAGCAATTCATACTAACTGGAAAGACTTCCAGCCACAATCGCCCTCCCCTCAGTTCAATGATGCTCCTATTGTCCTTCAAGCAATCTTGTTGCCACGAGTACAGATGGAGGAGGAGAGCTAATGATGAGGTGACTGTCTCTTAGTTTTAGATCCTCCTCCTCTCTTTGAGAAATACCCCCCACTGGGGTGCAGACAATCCATCAGTGGCATACCTGAAATGGGAAGGATCTGTTAGGTGAACTGTACATTTCTTATTCACACCTTCTGTGCACATAAAGTTTGACACATTTTTGGGGATCACATGCACATCCTTTGTTTACAGTCGCCCCGATGGCAAATGGTTGCTTCGGTACTTAATAGTTTTCCAACACCTGTGGTCAGTCCTTTGTTGACATTGAGCAGCTACTCTGTGGACATACTCGGTGAACTACAATATATTTCAGTAACAAACATTTAGTAAAATCTCACATCTTTACACATATTGTCCCAAGGACAATGATCAACATTTTTCAAATGACACCTCGCAAACCACACTTTGTATATAACACATCCATATAACAGTGGTGAATATGAGGGTACAGGGTGTTACATGGGATACTGTATTCCCCCCCAAAACAACTACATTTCTACAAGTGATTTGAACAGGAGGTTGGACTAGATGACCTCCTGAGGTCTCTTCCAACCCCACTCTTCTATGATTCTAAGTCAATAGCAGCCTTCAAAACAGAAAATGGCCTACATACCTTCAATAGTGTTCTCCCTAAAACATGAAAAACTCTGCCTTCCATCACTGCCTTGGTTCCAGGGGTGGGCAGCCATGGTAAATCCCTCATCCCATTACTAGTTTCACTCTCACAAAACCAGCAACACCCCACATCTGTTCAATAGCATCCCCCGCTTTAAAATCACGATGGCTACCATATTGGGTTACTACCATTTCCCCCAAAGAAACAAAGGTCCCCATGCCTTGTCAATTCAGTTCACCTAAAACAGGCAGTGTCCCATAGCCTCATTCCCATTTTTGAAAGACACACTGAGCCTGTGCTGTCACAGAATCAAACCCCCATCCTCTACTTAATATGAGTCAACTTTGCAT
Organism: Chrysemys picta bellii; assembly: GCF_011386835.1. NCBI lineage: Eukaryota > Metazoa > Chordata > Testudines > Emydidae > Chrysemys > Chrysemys picta. Next base: position 9,319 of record NW_027054118.1, read on the forward strand.
ATAGGAGCTAGAACCAAACCAGGGTAACTGAGACAAGAGGAGTTATGTGAATTTTGGTGACATAAACAAGCCCATACACTTGAAAACTCTAACATTCAATCAAAATTTTGTGAAATAATTACTTGAAAAAACAAAAGAAAGAAAATGCATCCAAACCAAAAAGCGCAGAAATTGAAACAGTTGTTAAGTTTGTGTTGTGTAGCCACTCAAAGTCCCCTTTTCAAATTGATATCCCCTTTACAATATCGATTGCGGTTTTTTATGCTCTCAACCACTTTTTTCTTGGTGTGGAAAAAAATTAGTTCTTTCATTTACTTGTGAATCATGGCATGCTTAGACTACAATTGTAAAGCAAATTGTCATTCCTTTTGTTTTAAAAAATTGAAGGGTTAACAATTTTAAATTATGTCATATGTTAAATGCTTGTTTGTTTTTCTTTTGTTTATTTTACGGTGTGTAGTTTTTATAACTGGTAAAACTTAGTAACCCTAAAGTGTTTTAAAACATGATTAAGGTTTACTGAAAAAGCATTAAAAACCCAAACTTACTTTTGTAAAAATGTGGTGAAGCAACTTAACATCATGGCTTTCAACTTAGCTTAAATCAGAGCTGCTATCACACTAATATTTTGTTAGCTACCTATAATTTGTCACATGACCTACAAGATAGTTACAGCACCACACTTCTTCTATGTGTTGGTTTCATAATGATATTTTTCTTTCATGCACTGTTATTTTACTATTGGGTTATTATTATTTTTTTCACTTTTCTCCTGTTAACTGCTTTTGGGTGTAGGAAATAGCTGATGTTTTTGAGACCACTTTTTATAGTTACTAACCGACTGCTGATGGTTAAAAAAAAGTAATAATCAAAAATTCCACAAGGACAAATTATGATGCCAAATAAGCAAGTTTAACCACTGGTGCATAACATTTTCATAGTCTGTATGAATATGCAGCTTTAAATATGTAAGCAGCAAAAGAAATTATAATCTTTACCCATTTTCAGTTTAGAGCCAAAAATGTCTAATAAAAGCTGGTGTGTTGCTAAACATCTTACAACTTAATATCCATTTTAGTTGCTTTTTAGTTACACATAAATTATGTTTCCACTTTGATAGCTTAATTACCTCAAATCTACAATGTTTCTTGGAGGTTTCTACTATTTAGTCAAATCAAATTTGGAAAGTCAAAGTTTAAAGAAAGGAGCTTTGCATGCCTTAAATTATAATGAAGTACCCTGACTGAAGAACTGTATAACAAATTGTGACTCAAAGCCATAATGATTAGATTATATTTTCTTTTCTACAAAAATCAGAATTTGTTTAGTACATGTTTATTACATATATTATGTTTTTGCTCATATAGCTCTCCAGAGATGGTTGACACAATTTTCAAGGCTGAATCTGTATCTGTACAGGCCAGGCATTTTACAAAGTGAAGAAGGGGCAGATTTGTTTGTATTGGTCAAGTATACTTTCAATCCCCTCATCAAGAATAAGCAAACCTCAAAGACACAAAAATAGACCCTAAGTAAAAAGAACAAAAACTGATATAAGATAGATACAGCCAGTGGAAATGAGAGCAGGGAACACACATGCTTGGAACCAAACAAATCAAAGTGAAAATGAATTTCCCTTGCATAAATCACAAGTCAAATGTACATTGTTAATTAGGGGTTTACAATTGAATTGACATAGCTAAAGACGCAGATAAAACACCTTGATAAATGGACTCTGCACAGAGTTATGAAACAGGAGACAAAAGACAAATCATTAGCTATTTCCCCCATGCTGCTTCTCCTCTTTTTGTCAAACACAGCAGACACCAGACAATAGAGAAGAGTCTCCTTGTGCCCAAGAAAGGTAAGAATCCTTTCTTTAAATTAAATTACATACAGATGTCAAAGCATGTGAATAAAGTGATGATATCACTGTCTTACCCATTATTATGTACATTTTAAGCTTAAAAGAAATTATTAACTGCAGCAGATCTCATTTCTCACCCAACAGTGGGCATACCAGGACAAGCTACATTATCCAAGCTTTCTATATTTTCACTGTGCTACATTTGCTACACAGGTAAAGTGTGTGAATGAGATGTGTGCAAGATTCTATCTTCTGTGGCTTCAGCTAAAACCATACTGTTGCTTTAAAGGGAAAAAGAACGGTTACTTACCTTCTGTAACTGTTGTTCTTCGAGATGTGTTGTTCACGTCCATTACACATTAGGTGTACGCGCGCCGCGTGCACGGACGTCGGAAACTTTTTCCCTTAGCGGCTCCCGTCGGGCCGGCAGGGCCCCCTCCCTCCCGCCAGAGCGGCGCCCCGCTCTAGGGTATATATATATCCCTGCTGACCCGACCCCTCCGGTTCCTTCTTGCCGGAGACTCCGACAGAGGGGAAGGAGGGTGGGAAGTGTAATGGACGTGAACAACACATCTCGAAGAACAACAGTTACAGAAGGTAAGTAACCGTTCTTTCTTCTTCGAGTGATTGTTCACATCCATTACACATTAGGTGATTCCCAAGCTTACCATTGGAGGTGGGTAGGAGTCAAGGTACAACTGACTGTAGCACAGCCCGTCCGACCACAGCGTCCTCTCTGGTCTGATGGTGGATCGCGTAGTGGGCTGTGAACGTATGTACGGACGACCAGGTGGCCGCTTTACAGATTTCCTGGATAGGGACCTGCGCCAAGAAGGCCGTCGAGGACGCTTGGGCCCTAGTCGAGTGGGCCCGGATCTCTGGGGCCGGAACATTGGCGAGCTCATAACATGTGCGTATACAATGCACAATCCACGCCGATAAGCGCTGTGTCAAGATAGGCAGGCGTCTCATACATTCCGCAATGGCAATAAACAGCTGAGGTGTTCTGCGGAACAACCTGGTCCGCTCCAGGTAAAACGCCAATGCCCTTCGAACATCGAGGGTATGTAGGCTGCGGTGATGAGGGTCCGTATGGGGTTTAGGGAAGAACACTGGTAGACAAATGTCCTGTCCCATGTGAAACTGCGATACCACTTTCGGGAGGAATTTGGGGTGCGGCCTCAGTTGCATCTTATCCTTATGAAAAACTGTACAAGGGGGTTCTGAAGTGAGGGCCCTCAATTCCGATACCCTCCTGGCCGATGTGATGGCCACGAGAAACGCCACCTTCCACGAGAGGTGCATGAGGGAGCAAGTGGCTAGGGGTTCAAAGGGGGGCCCCATGAGCTTAGTTAGGACTAGGTTCAGACTCCACGCAGGGACCGGTGGGCGCGAGTAGGGAAACACCCTCTCCAGCCCCTTGAGGAATCAGGCTACCGTGGGGTTGGAGAACACTGACACTCCCAACTCTCCCGGATGGAATGCCGAAATGGCAGCTAAATGCACTTTAATCGAGGTGGGGGCAAGCCCCTGATGCTTGAGGTGTAGTAAGTAGTCCAGGATCGACGGAACTGAGGCCTGTAGAGGCTGTATGTGCTGAGGCTCGCACCAGTGGGAGAACCTCTTCCATTTGGCCAGGTAGGTCGCTCTTGTGGAGGGCTTCCTACTACTAAGGAGAATTTGTTGAACCTGGTGAGAGCACCTGTGTTCCGCATCGTTCAGCCAGAGAGATACCACGCCGTGAGATGTAGCGATGACAGGTTCGGGTGGAGCAGGCGACCCCTGTCCTGTGTGACTAGGTCGCGATGGAGTGGGAGGGTGATCGGGTCGGCTATGGACAATTCCAGCAGGGTCGTGAACCAATGCTGGCGTGGCCAGGCCGGGGCGATGAGTATAATTGTCGCCCTGTCCCTGCAGGTCTTGAGGAGGACCTTGTGGATGAGCGGGAATGGAGGGAAGGCATACCTCAGGCTCCCTCCCCACGGAATCGTGAAGGCATCTGCCAATGATCCTGGGCTGAGGTTCTGAAATGAACAAAACTGTTGTCCTTGGTGGCGAAAAGATCCACCCGGGGAAAGCCCCACCTCCGGAAGATTGAATGCAGGACATCCCGCCTCAACGCCCATTCGTGCATTTGGTAGGATTGGCTGAGGCGGTCCGCTAACCCGTTTTGGATCCCCAGGAGATACGTTGCAATGAGATGGATCGCATGGGCTATACAGAACTCCCATAATTGGAGTGCCTCGCGACAGAGGGGAGAGGACCGGGACCCGCCCTGCTTGTTTATATAGAACATGGCGGTAGTGTTGTCCGTCAGGACTGCCACGCTGTGACCTTCTATGGTGGTGTGGAAGGTCTGACAGGCGAGGCGAACCGCTCTTAGCTCCTTTAGATTGATGTGAAGCAACCTGTCTTCCCTGGACCACAAGCCTTGGGTCCGCAGTTCCCCCAGGTGTGCCCCCCAACCCAGGTCCGATGCATCCGTTACTAACGTCAGAGTGGGCTGTGGGGCAGTGAAGGGGATCCCTTCGCAGATCTGCTGTTGATCGAGCCACCAGCGGAGCGAGCCGAACACCCGATCCGGGATCGTCACCACCAGATCCAAGGGGTCTCTGTTGGGGCGGTACGTTTGGGTAAACCACAACTGCAAGGGCCGAAGCCTTAGGCGGGCATGCCTGACTACATGTGTGCAGGCTGCCATGTGCCCCAGGAGCTGCATGCAGCTTGCCGTTGTCATGGGGAACTTCTGGACTGAGCTTACGGCCCTCTGAATTGTCAGGAACCGTGACTCCGGGAGGCTTGCCCGCGCGGTCACCGAGTCCAGGACTGCACCTATGAAGTCCAGTCTCTGTGTGGGGGCTAACGTGGACTTGGGTACGTTGACCAGGAGGCCGAGCCTGCCGAACATCTGTAGAGCCAGCGTCACATGAGAGCGGACCTCGGCCTCCGACCTGCCCGCGAGGAGCCAGTCGTCCAAGTACGGGAACACGCGCATCCTTCTTTTCCGAAGGAAGGCTGCTACCACGGACATGCATTTCGTGAATACTCATGGTGTTGATGCCAGGCCAAAAGGCAGGACCGTAAATTGGAAATGGCGCTGGTTGACGGTGAAGCGCAGGAACCGCCTGTGGGCCAGATTGATGGCGATGTGAAAATAGGCATCTTTCATATCGAGGGCAGCGTACCAATCCCCCGGATCCAGGGATGGGATAATAGTTCCAAGGGAGACCATATGGAAGCGCGTTCTGACCAGAAACTTGTTTAGGTCGCGCAGGTCCAAGATAGGACGGAGGCCCCCTTTTGCCTTGGGAATCAGGAAGTACCTGGAGTAGAATCCTTTTCCCCTTAGGTCTGGTGGGACCTCTTCCACTGCTCCTCCTGTGAGAAGGGTCTGTACCTCCTGCATGAGAAGTTGCTCGTGAGAGGGGTCCCTGAAGAGGGACGGGGAAGGGGGATGGCAGGGAGGGGGCGAGGAAAACTGGAGGGTATAGCCCGCCTTCACTGTGCGCAGGACCCAGCGATCCGATGTTATGCACGATGTAGAACCAATGTGAATGAAATTGTTTTTAAGTTATCCACTGTACCATTGTAACTCCTGTTACTACATTGTAACTTTCATTACACTTGCCATTTTGCTACATTGTAACTTTCATTACACTTGCCATGTTGCCTACATTGTAACTTCTGTGCCATATTGTAATTCAAACCCCATTTTAAAAATGCTTACTCCATTTTGTAAGGGTTTGCTGCAACCTTCATTTTTGCAAACCCTGCTGTAACCTTATTAGTCTAGTTAAGATGTGTGAATGAGGGATGTATGGGTGATAGAATCAACCTCCAGCACCAGCCCGTCCTGATGAGATAAAGTTTAAATACCAACGGCTGAAGAACTAGACAACAGCCCTAACTCAAGCAAGAAGCATCCACCTTAAAAAGAAACAACAGAAGGAAGATCAAAGCCAGGTCCCAGGCTGACAGTCACGCCTGCAATTGACGGGTGATCAAGTCAAACCCAGAGGCGGCGTGACACAGCGAGACCTAGAGACTTTGAATCCAAAAACTCCTATAAAAAAGGAAGGGTGAGATGAGAGACTTTGGGTAACGTTCTGCTATCAACATCAAGGAGCATCGGTGCGCGCCCGACAGAGACCCGGCTCCCCCTCGTGCTCAGCTCTCCTGGCCAGTTAGCTGTCACGAGCTACGATCCCAAGCTGCGAACTCAAACTACACTCAGGACTGGTAACTATCCAGCAGCTGCAGAACATTTTGGTGTGTGTGTGTGTGTGTGACTGTATGTGTATAAGCATTGAGGTATTTGTTAATAGTTACAGATTAATAATAAATGTGGCATCTTTGCCTTGACCCCTAAAACGATCCTGTATAAGTTTGTGGGACAACATTATTGGTGGAGAATGCAAAAGGGGGAGCAAGCATAGAATCCACAGTTATTATAAAACTGGTGTGCACACCGCCAGCTTTAGCAAGCCTGGCACTATAGGAAAAAGAGCGTAAACTTTCAGTTGATTAACCAAACTCTGAAGGATATAGGAGTTTAGGTTTAAATTGTGTTTCTCACTGTGATCCGGGGAAGGATCTAACCAAACTCTGAAGGATATAGGAGTTTAGGTTTAAATTGTGTTTCTCACTGTGATCCGGGGAAGGATCTTACCAAACTCTGAAGGATATAGGAGTTTAAGTTTAAATTGTGTTTCTCACTGTGATCCGGGGAAGGATCTAACCAAACTCTGAAGGATATAGGAGTTTAGGTTTCAATTGTGTTGTAGAGGTACATACACCCTCAGCCGTAGCAAGACT
>NW_027054119.1:0-16000 GCF_011386835.1 Chrysemys picta bellii
CTTCAGCCAGCAACTGGTGTTCATCCGTTTGCACCACACACACACCTGTAGCCAGGGCCACTGTTTCCTTGTCTGTCTGCCTGTTTAGCGTCTCTCGGTCCTTACTGTGCCCATCACCGTGGTGTCTGAGTGGCAAACCAAGGGTTTGACGTGTGCATATGAAACTGCCTGACTGGAAGGACGTGGTTTGGTGTGGATCAGTGACTGCTGGGGCGATTGGTGGCAGAAGGCTCTGAGGGCCTGGCTCATTCCGACCTGGCTCATTCCAATGGCTTCTACAGCTGAGAGCAGCCCAGTCTCCTGCCTGGGTCCGACGCAAACCAGGAAGTACAGGACCACGGTTAACAAGAGCAGCTCAAAAGATCATTTTCGCTGAGCCCAGCCCTGCACAGATTTCCAGCTTAGGTTTGCATTTTCAGCAAAAGTTCTTGTTGATTATTTTTTCCCAACCCCCTTCTGCCTCCATAATAGCCAGCCACCCCGTCAGTCGCATCCTGGGGCGCTCCAGGGACAGCGTATGTGCGTGTATGTGTACATCTGTATATATCTGTATGTGTACATGTGTGTACGTGTATGTACACATGAGTGTGTGCACATGTGAGTATGCGTGTGTATGTGTGTACATGTACCCCAGTCAGATCTATACATCTGGATTTCCTTTGAAAGAATTTTCAAATTGAGCTGATCAAGTGCAATGGCAAAGCACCCAATTCCTCTGCCCCCCAACTGCCTTCGCTGCTTTAACGTACAACCTGCTCCGCTGGCACCTCTGACTCCTGAAAGCCCTAACGCTCCAGGGGAGCAAGCCGTGCCCTGCCCTGCCCTGGCTGCCCCGGGTGTTACCTCGGAGGGAATCGTTCCAGATTCCAATGGGTGGCAGGTCCAGGGAAGAGCCTTATCTGGGGGGAGGCTGTACCAGACCCGCCCGACCCAGGCAGGCTCCCAGGTACTCTCTGCTCGGGGCTGATAAGGCTCCTTAGCAGTTTCTCTCCAAATAAATTCCAGTTCAAGACACCTGAGAGCTCCACAGCAGGGCAGCATCCCCAGAGCGCAGCAGGGCGGGCTTAGGGGGAGCAGTCGGTAGCAGCACCTGCCCCTCGTACGGCAGGAGCGAGAAGTGCCAGCCACGTGCTGCCTCCATCCCCAGAGGCCAGGTGAGAGTGAATTCCCACGTCCCCGCACGATTGGTTCCGTCACTCTTCTACACTTACATGGATTTCCAGTGTCAATGTTTCTAACATCAGCTTTGCCAGCTCTCCTTACACCTTTGTCTGCTAGAGCAAAAACCTGAAATGCAGCTACCTCCTCCTGCTGGGTGACTAGAGACCTTAATGACAGAGCTCGGAACTGCTTAGTCAAGCTGACTAGCTGCAGCCCCTCGGGTTGCCTGCTCGAAGGTTTGCTGGCCAGGCCACAAGTCATTTCTGTGCCTCTTCCCTGCTCCTTCTCAGCATTTGAACATCATTTGACTAGTGTGAACAAGAGTCTATACTGGGGAGAGCCCAGGGTGAGAGAGTCACTAGACTCTTGTCAAGGCTGCTTCCCCACTCTGAACTTTAGGGTACAAATGTGGGGGCCTGCATGAAAACTGCTAAGCTTAACTACCACCTTAGATCTGGTCCACTGCCACCATTCCCAAGTGGATTCCCTTCCCTGGGAAGCCTTGAGAAACCTTTCACCAATTCCCTGGTGAATACAGATCCAACCCCCTTGGATCTAAAAACAAGGAGAATTAACCATCCCCCTCCTTCCTCCCACCAACTCCTGGTGGATCAAGTTCCAAACCTCTTGGATCTTAAAACAAGGAGAAATCAATCAGGTTCTTAAAAAGAAGGCTTTTAATTAAAGAAAAAAGGTAAAAAACATCTCTGTAAAATCAGGATGGAAAATAACTTTACAGGGTAATCAAACTTAAAGAGCAATAGGCCAGAGCAAAACGCTGCGTTAGAAATCGGATTCAAAGTACAGCAAACAGAGGTAAACACTCTAGTAAAAGGTACATTTACATGTTGAGAAAACAAAGTAAAAACTAACACGCCTTGCCTGGCTGTTTACTTACAAGTTTGAAATCTGAGAGACTTGTTCAGAAAGATGTGGAGAACCTGGATTGATGTCTGGTCCCTCTCAGTCCCAAGAGCGAATGACTTCCCAAACAAAGAGCACAAACAAAAGCCTTCCCCGCACCAAGATTTGAAAGTATCTTGTCCCCTTTTTGGTCCTTTGGGTCAGGTGTCAGCCAGGTTATCCGAGCTTCTTAACCCTTTACAGGGAAAAGGATTTTGGAGTCTCTGGCCAGGAGGGATTTTATAGTACTGTACACAGGAGAGCTGTTACCCTTCCCTTTATAGTTATGACAACTCTGGTTATACAGTGCTCTGTATACATCTGTGAAGCAGGAGTGCTGAAACCCCAGTCACAGACGGGGTCCAGCCCCAGAGAGCACCAGCCTGGCCCTGTGGGGTTGGGGTGGGAGGGCGACATGGAGAGCAGTTTGGTCCTATGGAGGGCACTGCTGCCAGGTGGCTCATGGGGAGGGGCGGGGGTGGGCTGTGGCGTATGAAGAGTTCAGGTTGTTTTGGAAGGGGAGGGGTAGCCATGTTCAGGGGGGAGTTGGGGTGTGGGTGGGACCCCAAGTTGGGGGGAATGGTGCAGGGGAACCCTGGGTTTGGCAGGGAGCCCCCAGGCAGCAAAACGGCTGAGCGAGCTGGCTGCCCGGGACAGGCTGAGGATGTCCCCGCTTGCAGCGTCATGCTCCAGCCTGGCGAGGGATGGCTGGCTGGGGAGGGCACCAAGCGCAGCCTGCAATGGGCAGAGTGGGGGGTGGGGGTGGCTCCCAGCACGGACAGCGGAGATGGGAGGCGGGAAGGGGAGAGGTCAGTGCCCTGCGCAGGGGGATTCCCCCGCTCCCCCACTGCAAAACAGCACCCCCCCACCTCACCACCAGCAACCGAGATGGAGGGGACAGCTTAATGCACGGGGGGGCGGGGTCCCTGATACTCCCAACTGCAAAATAGCAACCCCCTCCCCCCTGTCTGCACCCCAGATGCTGAGGAGGGAGGAGGAAACCTTCCAGTTGCACCTCAGCGGCTCCCAGCTTCCCTCCCCCTGAAAACATCCCTGTTTCCAAACCTGCCCCCCAAACTCCCCCCTATGCACGCTCTCCACGCAGGCTCTGTCAGGAAGGCCAAGTAGACAGGGCCTTGTGTCCTGGGGATGCACTGAAGGGCCATGGTCAGGAGGGGACTGGAAAGATGCAGTTTGGGGGGGGGCAATGCCCCTTCACATTCCCCCCCATCTTCACCCCTGCCAGTGGACCAGCCAGGACTACGTCATGGCCCAGCTTTGGGCTACAGCCCACGATTTGGAAGCCCTGCCTGAGGGTGAACTTCATCAGGCCCAGCTGACTTGTTCTTTAGCCTGTTCTTTCCGTGTTCGGGGGGGTGGGGGGGTGCTCCTGCCCCTGGCTGTTAGCATTTATGGTGTTCAGCATCTGGTCACAATGAACTTTGATTGAAGTGACTGAAGCCAAACAGGCAGGAGATGCTCAGAGATGCTCAGAGGACGTCAGCCTGACAGATAAATACACTGCTAGGAGCTGGATTATACCATGTGATGGGTGGAGTTAAAATCTCATTGACACAGCTGTGAGGATGCACTCTTCATTTAAGACAGCTGGAAGCAACAGGTAAGGGGGCCTCGTGTAGAACAAGCCATGATGGCGTGTGCCCAGAAACTAGCCCCAGGTGGGCAGAGGATGCCACCGAGCATTGTTCTGAGCTGGTGCGTGTGTGACAGTGTAGCGGGGCGGCCTGGCTTCCAGGCGCCCCAGGAAGCGATGAGCCAGAAAAGCCGCCAGAGTGGGCGGAGCCACCGCGGCCTGTCCCCGCCCCCCGGAAGTCAAGGGGTGGGACAGGAAGTATAAAGGCCAGGCCCCAGCGCTCAGTAGCTGGCCGGCAGCGGGAGAGGACAGACGCTGGTGCCCGAGCTCCCACGGACCTGAGCCTGCCGAGAGCCTGGTATCCCGAGGAGGACTGGCCAAGGCTGCCGAGAGCCCGGTATCCCAAGGAGGACTGGCCGAGCCTGCCGAGAGCCCGGTATCCTGAGGAGGACTGGCCGAGCCTGCCGAGAGCCCGGTATCCTGAGGAGCGGTCTGAGCTTCCCCCCGCCGAGGGCCCAGAGGGAGTGACAGACCTACCTGCTGCTTGGGGCCCGGAGGAGCCCATGATCTGCGACCCAGCAGACGAAACTCAGGAGGAGCAGGTACCCATGGAGGAGGAGATGGGAAGTGGCCTGGGGATAGCAGACCCCGAACCCATGTCAGTGTGTTGCGGTCAGGATCCCCACTGACTGCGCGGCAGACGGACTGCTGCGGATAGGGCCCTGGGCTGGAACACAGTGGAGTGGGTGGGCCTGTGTTCCCCCCCTGCCACCCCGTGCTGGGTGGCAGTCTCTCCTCCTCCTCCTTGTCCAAGGGGCCTGGGCCCCTGACAGACTATCTGTTGGCTGCCCCGCCCTGACCTAGGGCCTGGGCTAACCCAAACTGACCCAGCCCCTGCTACAAGGCCTGGGCCACTGACTGACTATTGGTGTGTTGCCCCGCCCTGACCCAGGGCCGGAGCTGTTAATTGTGTGCTCAGTCCCTGCATAAGGGCCTGAGCTCTGAACTGCTAATTGTGTGCTCAGTCCCTGCATAGGGGCCTGAGCTCTGAACTGCTAATTGTGTGCTCAGTCCCTGCATAGGGGCCTGAGCCCTAAACTGTCAATTGTGTGCTTAGCCCCTACCCAAAGGTCGGGGCCCTAACTGTTATTCGCTTTGTAGCGGGGCTGTATTGGCGAACCGGGAAGGGACGAGCCCCACCCCGGACCTACTACAGACCGAGACAAGCCGGGCAGTGCAGCCAGGACACGGAGGCAGAGCAGGAAAGCCGAGCAGAGCCTGTGAGCATGGTGTGATCTTGGGAGGAGCATAGAGAGCTTTTGGGCCAGGTGCTGGCTAAAGAGGCTTGGAGCTGAGAGCAGGGAGGCTAATCCCTGCTGTTGGTTCCTGCTGTGTTTGGAGAAGCAGGACTCTGTATGTTCCTTGTCAATAAACAAGACATCAAACAATTACCAGACTCCATTGCCAATTTCTGCTCCCCACTGGAACATCCCCAGGGCCCCAAACTTTGACTAGCCCCTTGGGTTGAAGAGGGACACCAATATCTTTATTGTGTGGTTTCGTTGCACGTCTATCTAATCTCAGTGGTTTATCAGCACCTAATCACTGTTGCAATGTTTTCTCATGTAATAACCATATTTATTAAAAACAGAGGGCAGGTTTTTGAACCCAAACTCACCACTGCTAATACATGCAGAATTCAGATGTAAAGTCCTGGCTTTGAGTCATCCCCCATTTAAATGCTCAATGACAGTTGCTAGAAATCCAGTGTCATGATTCATTGATCACTAATGCCGAGGGGCAGTGGCAGGGCTGGGAGAAGCAGAGGTAAATGTGGGTCTAAAGTCGTAGTGAGTGACATGGCTTCCAGAGAGGCAGAGTAGAAGCGGGGGTCCAGTTATACACACCAATCACGCTTTTCGTGTCATTCGAACGCATTCCAGGGGATTTACCATGCAGAAGCCAACAGGAAGGGAGTGAGCAGAGTAGAGGCATTGCAGGGACTGCACTGATTAGGTGGGGGCTGGCGCGCCATGTCTGATCTAATATTGTCTCCCCTTCTCAGCGGCGCCGGCTCCCAAGGAGGATGGGCTCCTCCTGCCGGACCCAGCACACGTCTGTTGGCTTAACCAGGATGAGGGAAGACCTGCACTCCCCACTCTTACAGAACCCTGCCCAGTAGATGTAGCCTTTCCCATTGAGCAGGATGTTCTGACGCTTGTCGTACCACCAGCCTCCATAGCTACTTGCGCAATTCCCACTGGCCTGGTCCTGATCCTTGTCAGTCGTGCTGAACTTCATGTTGTCGTGTATGCCCCCCAGGCCGGAGTGGTAGGTGGTGAGATAGTCCTCGCCGTCCCCAGAGTACCTTCCCAACCTGAGCGGGTACCCGCTGGGCTCATCCTCGACACTGAAGATGTCGTACTCTGCGTAGCGGGTGCTGTTGGATTTGTCCTCCACCACAAAGCGGACCTTGTAGATGTTCTGCCGCGTGAGCAGGGACAGGTACTGGTTGCCCAGCCAGTAATCCTGCTGCACGTTCCCAAAGCCGTACTTGTAGGTGCTCCAGGACTCCTTCCAGGTGATCTCTGTGTTGTAAGAATTTCTCTGCACAAGGGTCCAGCCTTTGCCTTCGGTGTCCATGTCACACCACACCACTCGAGGGGGGAGAGCCTGCCGGCTGGATGACATGGACCCCGCTGGGGCTGTCCCTGGGGATGTTGCTGCAGTCTTTGGGGAACCCTGAAATGCCACGAACATCAGGTTAAGGGGGCGGGGGGGGAGGGGAGGGAGAGAGAGAGAGCGCCCGCTAGCTAGCTCAATCAAATCAGCCTGGGGTAACTGGAGGCTGGGTTTTTAGAGGCAGGTCCTGTGTATTTCACAATACTACAGCCACAGAATCCGCCCCGGCCATTCCTGGCCACAGAATCCGGCTCCAGATCTTACACTTTCATTTTACCAATAAAATAAGAATAGTTTCTTGCTCTGCTGGTTTTGAAGAAACCTTGAAGAGATGAATCAAGTGTAAACCAAGGCTCTGTATCCTTCCTGAGTCTGTACTGCTGAAGAAATCATTTGGCGAGGGTGGGGGAGACGCTGCCAGATCCATCTCAGCGAATGTCAATTATGAAACCCATCAGTGACAATTTAAATGGGAGTTTTCAAAGAGCCTAAGGGAGTTTGACACCCGACTGTGATTGGAATTCAGTGGGATTTGGGCACCCAACTCCCTGTGGTGCCTTTGAAAATTCCAGACATCCTATCGAGGGGCTTGTCTTTGGGGCGGAAATTGTCCCGAACTATCCTGGTAGAATGAAAGCACTGTGGTTATACTGCTCCTCCCCTCCCCAGGGTCATCCCTCGAGCCTGAGCCCCCCCAGCTCCCCTACCCCCCAGACAATCCCCCTGTGTGCCCCACCCCCATAGCTGAGCCGAGGGGGAGGAGCTGCTGAGCTCTGCGGGGGCAGGGGCTCAGGGCCACCTCTGGAGCTGGTTCGGCCCCTGGCCTGCCTGGGCAAGCCCCTGAGCAGCTCCCAGAGCCGCTGGAGGTGTGGGGAGAAGGGAATGAAAACCCCTGACAAGGAGAAACTGGCTCTCCCTGCTGCCTGGACTCTGGGGGCAAGGCTTCTAGGCATGAGCAAGAGATCCCCAGCTGTTAGCCGGGGCTAGCCCTAGTATAGGAGTTGGTGAGATGGAAGGGTAGAACTCCCAGCTAATTTGGGGGGGGTGCCTGGTTCCCACACGCTGCCCTGTGGTTGGCACCAGCGCTCTTCAGTCACTGCCGGGGGCTTGGCAGCCGTTACCGGAGAAAGGGATAACGAAGCTGTGGAAAGCAAACAGCCAGTCGAGCAGCACCTCCCCCACCCCGGCTGGCCCATTCCCAGGCGCTGGAGGCCTGCGAATGGGAGTAGTGGGGTCACTAGCGCAGGCCGGCCTCGCGATCCCTTCGGAGAACTCAGCGTTCCTTGGGGCCCAGCGCTGACAGGGGGGGCTGGAAGGTGCATTCAGTGGATAAGTGGATCTAGGGGTGACCCCGGCATGGGGGAGAGGAGCAGAATCAGGCCCACGATGCCCTGATCTCGGATATGGCAGATGATAGAAGCTCTCCGACGGGTTCTCTACTCACCCCTCTCGACCTTCTTGTGGGCCAGGGCCCCGTTGCCCTGCACGGGGGCTACGCAAAGGAGCGCCATCATGGACAGCGCAGACAGAAGCAGGAGAGAGCTGGACTGGAACCCTGCAGGGGACAGAAACCGCTGGACATGAGACCAGGAGAGAGTTTCACAAGTGCCTAAATCCCACTAGAACTCACTGGGATTTAGGCACTTAAGTGACTTAGCCACTCTTGAAAATGTTACCCTTAGATGCTAAGGCCAGAGTTTTCAGAGGGCTCAACTACTGGGCCAGATTTTCAGAAGAGCTCAGCTCCCAAGTAGGCACCGCAGGACATGGCTGGATGTTCAAAGGGGCTCAGCATGGGGGGGGGGGCAAGTCTCTGGAGATGGGGTGAAGCCCACCATTCACCTCTCCCCCGGCCCGGCCACTGTCTCCATCTCTGCAGCCGGCCCGATTAGCACACAGCTGGGACCCAGCTGCATGGTAAAAACCATTCAAAGATTGCGGCTCCGATGTCCTGGCTCCCGGGTCCCGGGCGGGTCAGGGCCGGCTGGAGCGCTCCCTGTGGTGGGGAAGGAGCTGCCTTCTCTCTCCCCGCGCTGCACCGCTGCAAGGGGAGTGCTGCTCGGAGCAACCCCCTCTGTCCCAGCTCCCCCCGTCCACAGTCACTACCACCAGCCGGAGGGCAGTGCCCGCTCACCCACACAGAGACAGCAGCTGGGCAGCCTCCGGCAGGGCTCTGCCCCCCTCAGATGAGCGCCAGGTGAGAGGGACCCAGGGCACAGAGCTGCTGTGTGCCCCACGCCAGGCATGCTGCCCCCTGCACTGCAGCCCAGCAGCCCAGAGGGGGACACGCTGCTGACACTGCAGCTGTTCTGTGGGCCCAGCTCAGGCCAGTCTTAAAGTGGGCAGAGTCGCCAGGGGCCACAGTCCTGGCCAAAAAGAGTTCAAAATGGAGCCGGGTCGCTGAGGGGTGCACTGTAAGCGCTGCCCTAGCAAGGGCATGGCCATTTATTTCAGCCGGGATTAACATAGACACCCCTCCCCCGCCCCACACATGCTTTTCCCAGGCCACCTTCAGCACTCAGCGCAGGGATTCACAATGACCTTGCCGGGATCAGCAGCCCAGAGCAATCCAGACTCTTGGACAGAAACCGGCTCATTCACCCCCCGCCCCCCTGCCCAGGTATATCTATCACGACCCTGGTATTACATCTTGTGTAGGCACAGCCCACATAACGCAGAGCGCGGCATATGCAGCCCCCAATGGGAAATAGGTTGAGAACCCTACAGCAGAGGCTCCCGTGTGAAGCTCCAGAGGTCCCAAGTTTGATTATAGCTGCTGCCGGCCCATGACAGTTGCAAAATGGCAGCTTTTTGTGGGGCGGGGCGGGTTGGGGCGGGGTGTGTGTGTATGTGTCAAACCAGAACAGGCTAAAGCCGCACTGTCCTCCCTTTTGGACTACATGGGACCCCAGCTACCTTTCAGCGCCTCATGGATAAGCTACTACACCCCCATAATCATTATGCTGCTGCCTACCTGGACGATGTGGTCATTCATACCCCAGACTGGGAAACCCACCTCGAAGGTGGAGGCAGTGCTCAATACCTTCAGGCGAGCTGGCCTTACAGCTAACCCTGCTAAGTGTGCTGTAGGGTTTACGGAGGCCAAATATCTTGGCTACATTGTGGGAAAAGGTTTGGTAAAACCCCAACTGAACAAGTTAGAGGCCATCCAAAATTGGCCCCGACCACATCGCAAGAAACAAGTCCGGGCATTCCTAGGTGTGGTGGGGTATTACCGACGATTTAGCCCCCACTTTGCCACAAGGGCAAGCCCCCTGACAGACCTACTGAAAGCCCACGGACCTGATCTGGTGAGATGGTCTGACGGAGCAGAGAGAGCGTTCACAGACCTACAGACTGCCCTCTGCAGTAACCCCGTACTGATAGCCCCAGATTTTACCAAGGAATTTATCCTGCAGACGGATGCATCGGAAGTAGGGTTAGGGGCCGTTCTATCACAGATGGTTGGGGAAGAGGAACATCCAGTTCTCTACCTCAGTAGGAAACTCCTTCCGAGGGAACAAAAATATGCTGTGGTGGAGAGAGAGTACCTCGCTGTAAAATGGGCCATGGAAACGTTGCGCTACTACCTGCTCGGGCGCAGATTTGTCCTCGTGACCGACCATGCCCCTCTTCAATGGATGCAACGGAACAAGGAGAAGAACACTAGGGTGACCAGGTGGTTCTTATCCCTCCAACCTTTCCAGTTCCGTGTGCAACACAGAGCAGGGAGCCATCACGGCAATGCCGATGGCTTGTCACGTGTGCACTGTCTGGTGTCCCAAGCTGCCCAACCCCTTGGTGTTGAGCAGGGGGGAGGGATATGTGACAGACCCAAACAAGTGGGGTACAGAAGCCTTGTAGAAGGCAAATATACTGGCCATTGGATGAATAGTTTTCTGTTCTCTGAGTGACCAGAGCAGGGGCTGCACTAGAACAAGCAGGAACTTTCTTGAACCAATTTAAGGCAGGCAGGCTAATTAGGACACCTGGAGTCAATTAAGAAGAACCTGCTAGACTCAATTAAGGCAGGCTAATCAGGGCACCTGGGTTTAAAAAGGAGCTCACTTCAGTTTGTGGTGATGTGTGTGAGGATCTGGGAGCAAGAGGCACTAGGAGCTGAGAGTAAGAAGGCGTACTGCTGGGAGATCCTTTTTTAAGAACATTATTGGATTTCTGTGTTTTAAGAGGTCTGTGCATGTTTTTCAGTTAGCTGGTGGCAGCAGCTAATTTCTTTTCCTTTTTTTCAGTTCTTCCCCAGACGGGGGGGAAGAGTTCGGGGGTACCCCACAGGAAGGAATTCCCAAGTGCGCCTTCCTGGGCTCTCAAAGGGGTGGCAGCATTTACCAATCCACGGCCAGGGGGATCTGTAACCTTGGGAGTTTAATACAAGCCTGGAGTGGCCAGTATTAATTTTTAGAGTCCTTGTGGAACCCCCCCGCCCCCCCCCCCTTCTGCACTCGAAGTGCCAGCGTGGGGAATCAGCCTTGACAGCATCCCAGCTGGGGAAGTTTCCCATTAGCCTGGCTCCGCAGACCCGGAGAGACCGGCCCAGGGCAGTGTGCAAAGCCCAGTGATACTAACGCCCACAGTGACTGTACTGCAGCACGGGGCAAACGCCTCAGGCCCCAGAGCCTTGGTACCTCCTCTGCCCCCAGGAGGAGACTAACGAAAAATAATTCCCCCAAATGAGGTAAACAGCCCCATGACTTGCAAAAGCAAAGAAAATACAGGAGTTGGGTCACCATCCCCTTGTGCTTAGATCAGGGGGCTGGAGCCAGGACTCCTGGGTTCTAGCCCTATATTTGCTGCTTCCAGGGCAAATCACTGGGGGCAGTGAGGCTGTAGGAGTGCCAGGGGTTGTTGTGGGGTCACTCCCCGCAAAGGGAGAGGGGCGGGAAGGGGTTAATTCATGAAATCCAGAAAGTGATTAAAGTTCCCAGCCGGACAGACAAGTCCCTGAGCACCAGGAAGGGGTCTCGGGCCTGGGGGCTGCAGGTCCGACTAGAGCTAAGGGCGCTGCTGGGACACTGTGTGTAGTGGGGGGCTGAGAGCCCCTGACCCGAACTGTGACCCCTTCCCCTAGTGCCACCCGCCCCCAGCCCGGGGGTGCGGCACCCCGAGTTCCAGCCTCGGAACACACGGACCAGCTGACCCCAGAGAGGCGGGGCCAGAGACCGGCCGAGCTAATGGCGGCTCCGCCCATTACAGCCCCGGGGCCCAGGTCTCATCCCGCCCCGCCCCCCGGCTCAGACATTCGGTTCCCCTTCGCCAGCCGGCCCAGCGGGTTCTGCCCAGCGACCGGTGACGGAGGCGGGGCTGCGCGCCGCTATTGGCGGGATGGTCCCCTCTCAGCCAATCCCTGCAGACTGGAGGCTCACACGGCCAGTAGCTGGGAGCTGGAGTCCGGTCTCAGCGCCCCGCGGGGTTCTCGGGTTGTGGGGCCGAGACCGGGCATGGCCCTGGCGCTGCGCCTGCTGCTGCTGGGGGCTGTAGCCCTGCCGGGGGGGCCACTGCCGTGAGTATCGGGGGGAGACCCCGGGGAGGGGGGAGCTGGGTGTCGGGGGGCAGTCGGGCTGGGGGGTGCAGGGAGGGGGGAGCTGGGTGTCGGGGGGCAGTCGGGCTGGGGGGCGCAGGGAGGGGGGAGCTGTGTGTGGGGGGTGAAAGGAGGGGGGAGCTGGGTGTCGGGGGGCAGTCGGGCTGGGGGGCGCAGGGAGGGGGGAGCTGGGTGTGGGGGGGTAGTCGGGCTGGGGGGCGCAGGGAGGGGGGAGCTGGGTGTCGGGGGGCAGTCGGGCTGGGGGGCGCAGGGAGGGGGGAGCTGGGTGTCGGGGGGCAGTCAGGCTGGGGGGCGCAGGGAGGGGGGAGCTGGATGTGGGGGGGCAGTCGGGCTGGGGGGCGCAGGGAGGGGGGAGCTGGGTGTGGGGGGGTAGTCGGGCTGGGGGGCGCAGGGAGGGGGGAGCTGGGTGTCGGGGGGGCAGTCGGGCTGGGGGGCGCAGGGAGGGGGGAGCTCGGTGTGAGGGGGGCAGTCGGGCTGGGGGGTGCAGGGAGGGGGGAGCTGGGTGTCGGGGGGCAGTCGGGATGGGGGGTGCAGGGAGGGGGGAGCTGGGTGTCGGGGGGCAGTCGGGCTGGGGGGCGCAGGGATGGGGGAGCTGGGTGTCGGGGGGGCAGTCGGGCTGGGGGGCGCAGGGAGGGGGGAGCTGGGTGTCGGGGGGCAGTTCTGGGCTCTGCGTTCAGAGGTGTCAGGATAACCACACCGCTCCCCCCACCCCCCAGCACTGAGCGATCACTGACATGGAACGGTGACGTTGCTATAGTGACTGGGGGGTCCTGGCCCCCTTGTGCCAGGTGCTGCCAGGGTCGCTGCTGGGACACTGTGTGTAGTGGGGTGCTGAGATCCACTGAACTGTAACCCCTTCATCTAATGCCAACCTCACCCAGCCAGGGGGTGAGGCTTCGTTGGGGCCAGAGCACCCATGGGTGCTGCACACGCTGACAAGCCCGTCGCAGCCCCGTGAGGTGCTCAGACTGGGAAATCCCCGGGTCCAGGCGCTGCCCAGGGTGTTTCATTCCCCGCGTCTCAGGGCAGGGCGGAGCTTTCAGACATGATTCTTCCTGTTTGCAGAGCTCAGGTTGAGGGAGAGGGAGTAAATTAGCGCCCCCCCCCCCCCCATAGACCAGGGTTAAATGAAGGGAAAAGGCTTCTTGGATCTCTGACCTTTCATGGCTCCCAGAAGGTTCTTCACGCTGGGTTTCACCCCAGTGCCTGGAACTCCTGAGTGTGGTTTGTCCTTGGCTACGTAGGGCTAAGTTGTGTCAGCACCAGTCCAGTTGTACTCCCAGTCAGCAATGGCAGTGGGTCGTATCTGTAGTGGAAGCAGGTCGTTAGAGGTGTCATCCTAGAGAGGAGATGTTAACTCCCCTCTGTCTCTGGTGGTGTTTTAGCACCCCAGGGCGAGGGGAGAGTCTAGAACCCTGGATCTGTGATTAATCAGGTCTTAGTTTGGGTGCGAGCTCCCGTTGCAGAGCACAGAACAGCTGCTGTGTTTGTACTGTTAGGATCTCCCGTAGCTGCCGGATAAAGAGCTTCCGGATCCCAGTAGGATCGGGTGAGGAGAGGGGAAGGCACATCCTGCTTTTCCTGGCATGGACTTGAATTTCCCTTGTTCTCCATGAGGCAGCAGCTCAGACGCTGGGCAGCTCAGCAGCCCGTATTGATCCGGGTGAGGCTGCGGGGTGGGTTTGGGGTTTGTTTAAAATGGCTTAAGGCACATTGGTGCCCGTGTGACACCTCAGTAACAGGAGTGGTTTGACCTAAACAGGGTTAGGCCCCAGTGCAGCCTGGCCCTACTGGGTCATAGAATCATAGAAGATAAGGGTTGGAAGAGGGGAAAAGGACACTGCCCAACTTACTTGGGGTTTGCAAGAAGGCTGGCTAACCTAGTGAGGAGGGCTTTAAACTAGGTTCGTTGGCGGGGGTGGGGGGTAAGGAGACCAAAGCCCTGAGGGAAGTGGGATACAAGGAGGAAGCACGAGCAGGAGAGCACAAGAGAGGAGGACTCCTGCCTCACACTGAGAAAGCAGGACGATCAGCGAGTTATCTTAAGTGCCTATACACAAATGCAAGAAGCCTGGGAAACAAGCAGGGAGAACTGGAAGTCCTGGCACAGTCAAGGAATTATGATGTGATTGGAATAACAGAGACTTGGTGGGATAACTCACATGATTGGAGCACTGTCATGGATGGATATAAACTGTTCAGGAAGGACAGGCAGGGCAGAAAAGGTGGGGGAGTTGCATTGTATGTAAGAGAGGAGTATGACTGCTCAGAGCTCCAGTATGAAACTGCAGATAAACCTGAGAGTCTCTGGATTCAGTTTAGAAGTGTGAGCAACAAGGGTAATGTCATGGTGGGAGTCTGTTATAGACCACCAGACCAGGGGGATGAGGTGGACAAGGCTTTCTTCTGGCAACTAACAGAAGTTACTAGATCGCAGGCCCTGGTTCTCATGGGGGACTTCAGTCACCCCGATATCTGCTGGGAGAGCAATACAGCAGTGCACAGACAATCCAGGAAGTTTTTGGAAAGTGTAGGGGACAATTTCCTGGGGCAAGTGCTGGAGGAACCAATTAGGGGCAGAGCTCTTCTTGACCTGCTGCTCACAAACAGGGAAGAATTAGTAGGGGAAGCAAAAGTAGATGGGAACCTGGGAGAAGTGACTATGAGATGGTCGAGTTCAGGATCCTGACACAAGGAAGAAAGGAGAGCAACAGAATACGGACCCTGAACTTCAGAAAAGCAGACTTTGACTCCTTCAGGGAACTAATGGGCAAGGTCCCCTGGGAGACTAACATGAAGGGGAAAGGAATCCAGGAGAGCTGGCTATATTTTAAAGAATCCTTATTGAGGTTGCAGGAGCAAACCATCCCGATGTGCAGAAAGAATAGCAAATATGGCAGGCGACCAACTTGGCTTAACAGTGAAATCCTTGCTGATCTTAAACACAAAAAAGAAGCTTACAAGAAGTGGAAGATTGGACAAATGACCAGGGAGGAGTATAAAAATATTGTTCAGGCATGCAGGAGTGAAATCAGGAAGGCCAAATCACACTTGGAGTTGCAGATAACAAGGGATGTTAAGAGTAACAAGAAGGGTTTTTTACAGCTATGTTAGCAACAAGAAAAAGGTCAAGGAAAGTGTGGGCCCCTTACTGAATGGGGAGGCAACCTAGTGACAGAGGATGTGGAAAAAGCTAATGTACTCAATGCTTTTTTTGCCTCTGTTTTCACGAACAAGGTCAGCTCCCAGACTACTGCACCAGGCAGCACGGTATGGGGAGGAGGTGATCAGCCCTCTGTGGAGAAAGAAGTGGTTCAGGACTATTTATAAAAGCTGGACAAGCACAAGTCCATGGGGCCGGATGCACCGCATCCGAGGATGTTAAATGAGTTGGCTGATGTGATTGCAGAGCCATTGGCCATTATCTTTGAAAAATCATGGCAATCGGGGGAGGTCCCGGATGATTGGAAAAAAACTAATGTAGTGCCCATCTTTAAAAAAGGGAAGAACTACAGGCCAATCAGCCTCACCTCAGTCCCTGGAAAAATCATGGAGCAGGTCCTCAAGAGTCAATTCTGAAGCACTTGGAGGAGAGGAAAGTGATCAGGAACAGTAGCATGGATTCGCCAAGGGCAAGTCATGCCTGACTAACCTAATTGCCTTCTATGATGAGTTAACTGGCTCTGTGGATGAGGGGAAAGCAATGGACATGTTACTCTTTGACTTTAGCAAAGCTTTTCATACAGTCTCCCACAGTATTCTTGCCAGCAAGTTAAAGACGTATGGGCTGGATGAATGGACTGTAAGGTGAATAGAAAGCTGGCTAGATCATCGGGCTCAACAGTGATCAATGGCTCCATGTCTGGTTAGCGGCCAGTATCAAGCGGAGTGCCCCAAGGGTCGGTCCTGGGGCCGGTTCTGTTCAACATCTTCATTAATGATCTGGAGGATGGCATGGATTGCACCCTCAGCAAGTTTGCAGATGACACTAAACTGGGAGGAGTGGTAGATACGCTGGAGGTAGGAATAGGATACAGAGGGACCTTGACAAATTAGAGGATTGGGCCAAAGGAAATCTGATGAGGTTCAGCAAAGACAAGTGC
>NW_027054120.1:0-16000 GCF_011386835.1 Chrysemys picta bellii
TCCAGATTAGAAGGTGGAAAAAACAAACTCAGGACAACATGTTCTCCGAGCTCATGCAGTCCTTCAGCATTGATAGGGCCCAGCTGAATGCGTGGTGGCAAACAATTGCGGAGTCCCATAAAGCATTACAGGAACACGAAGAGAGGAGGGACGCATGCAATGAGAGCAGGCAGGACGCTGTGGTCAAGCTCATGGGGGAGCAAACTGACATGCTGCACTGTATGGTGGATCTAATGCAGGAAAGGCAGCAAGACCACAGACTGCCGCTGCAGCCCCTGTTTAACCACCCTCCCTTCTCCCCAAGTTCCATAGCCTCCTCACCCAGACACCCAAGAACACGAGGTGGGAGGCTATGGGGACCCACACACTCAACCCCAGAAGATCGCCCAAGTAGCAGAAAGCTGGCATATGCAAACTTTTGATTTGGTTTCTGGACTTGTCCTTCCCTCCTCCTCCACCCCCAAAGTCCCGCCCCCCATCTACCTTCTTATTTCTCTCAATGTGTTGTGCAACAAATAATAAACAATGGTTTTTAAACAATTGTGACTTTATTTCCTTTCATATATATAAGGGGCAGGTAACTTCAAGATAAACAAATACAACTGTCACACCATACCCTGGCCAGTCATGAAACTGTCTTTCAAAGCTTCTCAGATGCGCAGCGCGCCCTGCTGTGCTCTTCTAATTGCCCTGTTGTCTGACTGTGCGAAATTGGCCGCCAGACCAGTTGCTTCAACCTCCCACCCTGCCATAAACGTCTCCCCCTTACTCTCACAGATATTGTGGAGCACACAACAAGCAGCAATTACAACTGGAATATTGGTTGTGCTGAGATCTAACCGAGTCAGTAAACTGTGCCAGCGCGCTTTCAAACGTCCAAAAGCACATTCTACCACCAACCTGCACTTGCTCAGCCTATAGTTGAACTGCTCCTTACTACTGTCCAGGGTGCCTGTGTACGGCTTCATGAGCCATGGCATTAAGGGGTAGGCTGGGTCCCCGAGGATAACTATAGGCATTTCAACATCCCCAACAGTAATTTTCTGGTCTGGGAAGTAAGTCCTTTCCTGCAGCTGTTCAAACAGACCAGAGTTCCTGAAGATGCGAGAGTCATGCACTTTTCTCGGCCATCCCACATTGATATCGGTGAAATGTCCCTTGCGATCCACCAGTGCTTGCAGCACCATGGACAAGTACCCCTTACAGTTTATGTACTGGCCGCCCTGGTGTGCCGGGGCCAAGATAGGGATATGCGTTCCATCTATCGCCATGCCTCAGTTAGAGAAACCGAGAGCATTAAATCCATCCACAATGGTCTGCACATTTTCCAAGGTCACTACCCTTGATAGCAGCTGGTCAATGATTGCGTTGGCTACTTGCAGCACAGTAGCCCCCACAGTAGATTAGCCCACTCCACACTGATTCCTGACTGACCGGTAGCTGTCGGGCGTTGCAAGCTTCCACAGTACTATGGCCTCTCGCTTCTCAACTGTGAGTGCTGCTCTCATTTTGGTGTCTTTCCACTTCAGGGCAGGGGACAGCAAGTCACAAAGTTCCATGAAAGTGGCCCTATGCATACGAAAATTTTGCAGCCACTGGGAATCATCCCAGACCTGCAACACTATGCGGTCCCATCAGTCTGTGCTTGTTTCCCGGGCCCACAATCGGCGTTTCATGGCATGAACCTGGCCCAACGCCACCATGATCTCCCAAT
Source organism: Chrysemys picta bellii (assembly GCF_011386835.1). Taxonomy (NCBI): domain Eukaryota; kingdom Metazoa; phylum Chordata; order Testudines; family Emydidae; genus Chrysemys; species Chrysemys picta. The sequence continues at coordinate 1,715 of NW_027054120.1, forward strand.
CGCCACATGCCGTGCTTCTAGGAACATAGGTGTCCATGTCCTCATCAGTATAGTAATCGCGCTGTCGTTGCTTCCTCGCCCATTTTTGCAGATACTGCACATACTGCTGGATAATGTGCGAGGTATTTACAATGGTCAAGACTGCACTGGAGATCTGAGTGGGCTCCATGCTTGCCGTGCTATGGCGCCTGCACGGGTAATCCTGAAAAAATGGCGCAAAATGTAGGAGAGCTGTTCGGTTCAAGATGGCTGATAAAAGGCGGGAAATGGTTGCCTTCTGTAGCTTCCACATGAGCCCAGCACTGACAACATGTAGAAATTTGCTAGCGATGCAAGAATGGGGGAGCAGAGTTTGTGGCGGAAGCTGTGCTGCTCGGTTCACGATGGCCGAACAACGGCGGGAAATGGTAAGGGTCTTTCTCTCTTTTGCACAGTTCTGTTTTCTGCTTACTAACAAAAAAGGATCGTTCTCTTTCTTGCTGTTTTCTGTACTTTACACAGCCCTGTGTCCCTGACGCAGGATCTCTTGCTAATTTTTCTGCCATTTGATTTCTTTTGCCCAACCTTCTCAACCTTCCTTTATATTTCCCTTTTATTTAATTAGCCTTTACTTTTTAAAATTTATTTCAACTTTTTTACTCTTATTATTTTTTAGTCCCAACAAAAATAACCTTTTACCACATTCTTACTAATCTATAAAACAAACTCCTCTCTCTTGTTGCTTTCTCTAGTTTCCCCTTTTTCTTCTATTTAAAATAACCTTTCTTTCCTTTTTTCCTCTAAGCCTAACCAATCTTTCTTTTTTTAAAACTCCTTTCCTTTAAGGCCTCTGTAGCGAGGGGGCGTGGCCTCCTGCCCTGACAGACAGGGAGGGAGCCATGAACGCCCCCTGTTGGGCAGAACCAGGACTTCCGCGGCCACCCCACCGGAAGCAGAAGGGCGGGACAGGAAGCGGAACTATAAAAGGCTGGTCCTCCAGCTCAGTCGGGAGAGAGATGCCGGAGGAGCAGGACGTCTCTTCCCCGCTGCGTGACCCCAGACCTAACGGAGACAGCTATCCTGACAGAGACCCAGAGGGGCTGACAGAGCTGCAAGACGCTGGGGTCTCCGACGAGCTGGTGGGGCTGCCACTAGCCGTCTACCCCAGCGAAGCAAACAACAACCCTAGAACCCATGTACACATGGAATCGAATGTAGGAAGTAGCCCAGGGAAGCCAAATCAGATTCAGCTGTGTTATTGACTACAAGCCGGCCAGCATGTTGCGGTTGGACTTTTGCCGCTGACCCAGTGTCGGACAACTCCACTGCAGTTTGGGCCCTGGGCTGGGACGCAGTGGAGCGGGAGGGCCTGGGTTCCTCTACCCCCACCACCCCAACATCAGGAGTGGTAACCTCCCCACCTGGTTGTCAGGAGGCCTGCATTGGTCTGGCACCCGCCTGAATCCGGATGCCAGACAGTTGTGCTGACTCTCCCACCAGAGAGGTAACCTCCCCTAGACTGCGACAGCTCTGCCGGACTGTAGGCCAGAGCCCCCCTACTTGCTTGCTGCCCCACCCTGATCAGTGACCAGGCAAATGGACCTTCTGTTGCTCTGGCTGCCTGACTGTAGGCCACAGCCCGTTCTCGATTGCCGCCCCGCCCTGATTGAGGGCCCTGGGCAAACAGACTCTCTACCATTACTTGGCCTGACTGCAGGCTAGAACCATTAACACTGAGCTACTTTTCCCCTGAACCAAGGTACCCGGAAGTATCATAGCAAAGGGCGTGGTCTCCCGCCCAGACGGACGGGGAGGGAGCCATGAACCCCTTACAGTCTCTCTTTCTACTCATTCATACTTTTTCTCTAAATATGTCAAAACACAGGCACACAACCTTCCCCCGGCCAAACACAGAAAAATAACACAAAATAAATTTTCAAAATGGCTGACGGCACCAAAAACATACACGACTGGAAATGGGGATGGAGGGTGGGACGTAAATGCTACACAGTGCATGGAAACCTATCAAAAAGTACATGGTGATGAAAGCTATCGAGCAGTTAACTACTCACATGACTGCGCAGAGCAGGCGGCCAATGGGGAAGAAGCCATGGTCTGGCACGAAGCTCCCAGGGAAGGGAGGCTGGCTTTTCCCAGAGCTAGGGCAGCTGGGCAGCTTCAATGACCGGGCTCTCCTTAGTGCACATTGTTCTTATCCTATGAAAGCATGTCCATAGGCTGCTGTGGGCTGGCGGGTGGTTCTTGAACGCCTCCAGGATGAAGATGGTCTGAGAAGCCAGGCTTTGGACCGAGGAGTTGCTGTCCTGCTGCAAGCCTTTGAGGTCTAAGATTGAAAGGAAGGAAATGGAGGTCAGAGCCACAGCGCTCTGGAGAGCCCCAGCAAACCAAGCCAGCGCTGTACCTCTCGGCCTGTGACAAGGAGGCAGCAGGCTGGGAGGCGGGAGGCAGGGGACTAGCAGGAACAACCAGCAACCTTCACTAAACATCCCTGCTGCCCTCCACAAATGAGGGAGCCTCCAGACACAGGCAAGAAGTCCCAATGAACCCCATTCACTCACTATTTCTAGGACTGCCCCATCCCTGCAGTATCTGAGCACCTCATCCCTGGCTGTATTTACCCTCCGCCTTCCCCCCAATGCACAGATGGGCACTTAGGTCCAGAGAGGGGGAGAGTCATAAAGGGGGCTTGGACATTGTTAGGCTATGCCTAACTTTAGGTGCCCTGCTGCCATCCAGGAAATGCCGAGGAGGGAGCTCAGCCATTCTCTAGCTCTGGTTGGGAGGCCCAGCTGTGAACCTGCTCTGGGAGTGAGAAGCCTGAGCTATATCACTCCCCCCTCCGCCATTCGCCAACAAATGTGGAGATGCTGCTCTGCCCTGCGCTGCCCAGGGGTCCGGGCACGCAGCAAGGAGGTAGGTGACCGGACATCACCTCTGCCTCATTTGGAGCAGTGGCTTCACCCCAGGCACCCCACGTGGAGGTGACTGCTCCAAACACTGGGCTAGTGAGTGCAAGGGGTGAGGCAGCACCCCACCTCGGCTGTGTTTGGTGGGGGGGCAATCATCTCTGAAGGCCAGCCAGCTCAGGCCCAGTTTGCGGATCTGCCAGGCCGCAGCTCTGAGGTCAGGGCTAAGTGCCTGGCACATGCCAACCAGCAGACACGACAGGGTGAGGGGGCAGCTGATCAGGGGTTTGGGGATCTACATTTTGCATCCCTTTGTGGCTCTCGCCCGAGATCATGTTGCTGGCGTCGGAGATTGAACCCAGCCCACGCCCCTGGGCCGTTCATCCCCCTAGCGCTCAGTGCTCAAAACAGGTACCACCCACCGTTGCAGATGGCATCCCTAAAGTTCAGAGTGGGGAAGCAGCCTTGACAGCCACCATCATTGAGGCTGAGCCAGGGAGGGGAAACAGACAGCAGGCAATATAAATCAGATGTTCGGTTAGCAAACGGGAGTTTTGCAAGAAAGTTTAGAGAGGGTGTGTGAGAGACAAGTACATCTAACAACCATACTGTAAACTCAGGCCAATAACCCCCTCCCCAGAAACAAAACTAAACAAACTAACCCCCCTGGAAGAGTAAAAATAAACTAGGCAGAAGGGCAGCAGCAGCATGGGGCTCGCCAGTTGATTGCACTGAATGCAGCATGTATGATTACCAGCCCTATGGGCAGGTAGCATATGTGGGCATTTGGCCCAAGGAGCTACTGGCCCTCGGAGACCAGGAGGCCAGAGGGGCTGAACTGGTGGAGCCAAGGAAGGCAGCGAGGTACATAGAGGAGACTTTTAGGGACACAGTAGAGTGGTCCCACCCCCAGTCTGACAGCCTCTGTGCTGCTGAGGAGGGTGAAAGTTTCGGGGAAGGAGAACATCGAGCTAGAGCAGAGGGAGACGATCCCATAGTTGGGACCCACCTTCCAGATGAAGTCATGATGTCCTCTCAAATTGAGGTAGGAACCCCAGTTACAAAGAAAAGCCTGGTAATAATAATGGGGGATTCAATCAATAGACATATAAGCAGTTTGGTTTGTGATGGCTGGGAGAACCACATGGTAAATTGCCTGCCTGGTGCAAAGGTTGCAGCTCTCACGAGACATCCAGACAGACTTATGTGCCCTGTGGTATGTAACCTAGCGTTTAAATCGGCCTCTGTATGAGATAGCTAATGTGACAGTGAATTTTAAAAAAGTCTCCAGATGTGATCCCTGGTAAGCCTGACTTCAGTACCAGGCAAATTGTTGAAACTATAGGAAAGAACAGAATTATCAGACACGTCGGTGAACACAATTTGTTGGGGCAGAGTCAACATGGCTTTTGTAAAAGGAAATCATGCTTCACCAATCTACTAGAATTCTTTGAAGGGGTCAACAAGAATGTGGAGAAGGGTGATCCAGTAGATATAGTGTCCTTGGACTCCTTTGACAGGGTCCCTCACCAAAGGCTCTTAACCAAAGGAAGATGTCATGGGATAAGAGGGAAGGTTCTCTCATGGGTCAGTGGTTAAAAGATAGGAAGCAAAGGACAGGAATAAATGGTCAGTTTTCACAGTGCGAGAGGTAAACAGCAGGGTCCCCCCCAAGGATCTGTGTTGAGACCAGTGTAGTTCAACATAGTCATAAATGATCCAGAAAAAGGGGTAACCAGTGAGGTGGCAAAATTTGCAGATGATACAAAATGACTCAAGATCGTTAAATCCAAAGCAGACTGCGAAGAGCTACAAAGGGATGTCACAAAACTGGGGGACTGGACAACAAAATGGCAGATGAAATTCAATGTTGATAAATGCAAAGTAATGCACATTGGAAATCATAATCCCAACTATATATACAAAATTATGGGGTTTAAATTACCACTCAAGAAAGGTTTCAGAGTAGCAGCCGTGTTAGTCTGTATCCGCAAAAAGAAGAACAGGAGTACTTGTGGCACCTTAGAGACTAACAAATTTATTAGAGCATAAGCTTTTGTGGACTACAGCCCACTTCTTCGGATGCAGAAAGAGATTTTGGAGTCATCGTAAATAGTTCTCTGAAAACATCCACTCAACGTGCAGTGGCAGTTAAAAAAGCAAACAGAATGTTGGGAACCATTAGGAAAGGGATAGATAATAAAACAGAAAAATATCATAATGTCTCTATATAAATCCATGGTGCGCCCACACCTTGAATACTGCGTGCAGTTCTGGTCGCCCCATCTCAAAACAGATATACCAGAACTGTAAAAGGTGCAGAGAAGGGCGACAAAAATGATTAGGGGGATGGAACAGCTTCCATATGAGGAAGGATGAAAAAGACTGGGGGCAAGTCTACACTTCAAACACTGTATCGCCTGTCGGAGAATAACAGAGTTCTCACTCTTTTGGTTGGGTACAGCACACGCCGTAGCTGCACTGGCGCTGTAGCATTTAAGTGAAGATGTTCCTATGCCAACAAGCTCTTAATCCACCTCCCGGAGAGGCGCTAGCTAGGTCAGTGGGAGAGGTGCTCCTGCGATAGGGGTGTGGATTTTTCACACCCCTGAGCAATGTCGTTATAACAATATAGGTCTGTAGTATAGACCTGGGACCATTTAGTTTAGATAAGAGATGACTAACGGGGGATATGATAGAGGTCTATAAAATCATGACTGGTGTGAAGAAAGTGAATAGGAAAGTGTTATTTACCCCTGCACATAACACGAGAACTACGGGTCACTTTATGAAATGAATAGGCAGCAAGTTAAAAACGAACAGAAGAAGGTATCTCTGCACACAATGCACAGGCAACCTTTGGAAATTGTTGCCGTGGGATGTTGTGAAGGCTAAAAGTATAATTGGGTTCAAGATAATCAGGGCATGCAAACCCATACTCTGCATGTCCCTAAACCTCTGACTACCAGAAGCTGGGACTAGATGTCAGGGGATGGATCACTCAAAATTTCCCTGTTCAGTTCATTCCCTCTGAAGCATGAGGTACTGGCCACTATCAGAAGACACAATACTGGGCTAGATGAACCATTGGTCTGAGTCAGTATGTCCATTCTTATGTGAGTTATGAAGAGTAGCATATAGATAGGGGAAGCTAAAGACATCAGGGGAAACTCCATGGCTTGCAGGACTAAGGATAATAAGGAGGTTTTTTTAAAAAAGTGATTTAGGAACAAAAGAAATCTTAGCAGTGGTGTAGGCTCATTACTAGATGGAGACTCTTTAAAAGGTTGCAGAAAAGGCAGAAGTGTTCAAGAAATATGTTTTCCATGTTTGGAAACCCCATGTTAGTGTATTTAGGAAGGACAAGGGTCTCCATGGCTCTTACATTTTAGCTGCAGCATGAAGGAGTAGAGGTGGTAAAATGCCTCCATAGACGATCGGCAGATCTCCTGCTCCGGATGGCACAGAGTGACACACGCCACCAGCTGGCCCAGGACTCTGAACTCCTCCGCTTCCTGATGGAGAGAGGGCGCAAAGGGAGTCACTCGCCCCTGCAGGCCTAGCGCAGCGTGTCCCCGTGGCATTGCCCTAGCAATGGGTTAGAACTGGGGGAGGCAGAGCCCAGTGCAGAGAGACTGGGGACAAGGAGAGCAGGAGGAGCCGTGGGGCCCATCACCAGGGGCTGAGGAAAGCTCAGCAGGGACGGGGAAATCTGGTCAGCAAAGTCAGCAAACCTTGCTCCCGAGTGGGGACCCGGGTAACGAATGAACTAACGTCCAGTCTCCATCTCAAGGGCAAGCGCCTAATCCCAGCCCCTTCTCCCACCCCCCACCCTCCATTGACCTCAGGCCCAGGAGCTTGGGGTCACCTTGGACTCCTCTGCTCTGCATCCCGCCTCTCTCACTCCATCCTGGAGTTCCCCAGAGTCCTCCCTTCCTGCGCCATCCCCAGCCTGCCGGCTCTCTCCCGCCGGCTCTCTACTGCAGCCTTGTCCTCTCATCTCCCCCTCCTGACAGACCTTCCCTTGCCCCTCCTGCAGCACCTGCGCTGGCTCCCTGCTCTTCCCCACCTCGCACCAAACCCCTTGCCCTCCTCTCCAGGGGTCTGCACAGCCTCCCCACACCCACTCCCCAGTGCTCTGGCTCCTTTGGTCCCTCCCATCCCTTTCGGTGTGTCCCCTCCCACCTCCCTCCTTCTGTTCAGCCTCTGGGGGCACATCATCCAAACGCCCCCCTCCAGCTGCCGAAGGGGAGGCCTTGACACAGGGGGGATGGAGCAGCTGGAGCAGCTAAATGGCCCTGAGCACCCAGAGCAGGGGGCGTTCTTCTGGCAGCCTGGCAGGAGCTGATGCCAAAGCATCCCACAGGCAACTGACAAAGGGGGTGAACAGACACCTGGGTTCAGAGGCTGCTCTCAGGGCCATCCTGTGTAAATGCACTGACCCTGTGGAGCAGACTTTGGTGCTAGGGGAACAGCGGGGAGAGTCCTTGGAGACAGAATTATGGGGCTCGACCCAAAGCCCACTGGAGTCAGAGGACAGACCCATCGACATCAGTGCTCGGTAGATTGGACTCCTACCGAGGATCTTGCTGAGTCACTATTCTAGGCCCGGGTTTTCCCTGCCAGGGAGCGCTGCACCGCGAGGCTGCTCAGTGCGGTTAGGAGGCGGCCAGGGTCACAGGCTGCTCACCTTGCATTCAGGTTGACAAGCCATGAATTTCATCAGGCAGGTGATCCTTTCCACTGCCCTCAGCCGCCCATGCACCTCCTTGGATGCGGTCCAGGGGAGCAGGGCCTGAGAGAAACAAATTGGGACAAATTGCTGAGGAGAAGTACCAAAAAATAGCACAAGCACATAGGGAGAAGATCAGAAAGCTGAAGGCAAAAATGAGTTCTAACTGGCAAGGGACATAAAAGACAATCAGAAGCAGCTCTATAAATGCATTCGGAGCAAGAGAAAGACAAAGGAAAGTGAGGGGCCACTACTCAGCAGGGAAGGAGAGCAAATAATGGATGACACAGACAAAGCCAAGGTGTTTAATGCCTTTTTTGCTTCAGTTTTCACTAAAAAGGTTAATGGCAACTAGATGCTTAACACAATATTAACAACGAGGGGGAAGGAATACAGGCCAGACTCGGGAGAGAACAGGTAAAAGACAATTTAGGACAGTTAGATGAATTCAAGCTGGCAGAGCCACATGATATTCACCCTAGATGGAGCTAGGCAAAGCAATCTCTGAACCGTTAGGAGGGCTGAGGTCCCAGAGGACTGGAGAAGGGCAGACACAGAACCTATCTTCAAAAAGGGGAACGAGGAGGCCTCAAGGAATTATAGACCTGTCAGCCTAACTTTGGTACCCAGAAAGATACTGAACAACTTATTAAACAGTTTGTAAGAACCTAGAGGAGATAATAGGGTGATAAGGAAGAGCACCATGGATTTGTCCAGAACAAACCATGCCAAACAAAGCTAATTTCCTTCTTTGACAGGGTTACTTGCCTAGTGGATGGAAGGAGGCAGTATATGATGATGTATATGAAGTTTAGTAAGGCTTTTGACACAGTTCCACAAGACATTCTCAGAAGCCAACTAAGCCAGTATGATCCAGATGAGATTACTATAAAGTGGGTGCACAACTGATGGAAAGACCATACTCAAAGAGGAGTTATCACTGACTCGCTGGCAAAGTGGAAGGGTGTCTCAAGTGGGGTTCCCCAGGGGTGTGCCTGGGTCCAGTACTAGTCAATATTTTCATTAAGAACTTGGTTAACGGAGAGGAGAGTATGCTTGTAAAGTTTGCAGATGACACCAAACTGGGAAGGGTTGCAAGCACTTTGGAGGACAGATTAGAATTCAAAATGAGCTTGCTAAATTGGAGAGTTGGTCTCAAGTCAACAAGATGAAATTCAGTCAAAACAAATGTGACGTAACGCACTTAGGAAGGAAAAATCAAATGCATAAAAACAAAGTGAGGGATAACTGGCTAGGTGGCAGTACTGCAGAAAAGGATCTGGGGGTTATCATGGGTCTCACACTGAATAGGAATCAACAGTGTGATGCTGTTGTGAAAAAGGGAAATGTCATTCTGAGGTGTATTAGCTTGTAGCACTGTGTCCAGTTCTGGGCACCACGCTTTAAGAAAGATGTGAACAAACTGGGGCCAGTCCAGAGGACAGCGACAAAAGTGCTCAGCGGTTTAGAAAACCTGACCTGTGAAGAAAGGTTGAACAAACTGGGCATTTTCGTCTTGAGAAGACGGAGGGGGCACCTGGTAACAGTCTTCAAATACGTTAAGGGCTGTTATACAGAGGATGGTGACAAATTATTCTCCATGTCCCCTGAAGGTAGGACAAGAAGTAATGGGCTTAATCTGCAGCAAGGGAGATTTAGGTTAAATATTAGGAAAAAGTCTAAGGGTGGCTAAGCACTGGAACAGGTGACCTAGGGAAGTGGTGGACTCCCCATCACGGAGGTTTTAAAAAACAGGCTGGACAAACACTCATCAGGGACGGTCTAGGAATGCTTGGCCCTGCCTCAGTGCAGGGGGTGGAGTAGATGACCTCTTGAGATCCCTTCCAGCCCTGCACTTCTGTGTTCCCTCTTCCCAGGCTCTGGAATCGAGGAGACCGAATCTCTGTCAAGGACATTTCCCTCTTTTTGGAGCACAAACCACCCACAGAATCTACTTCCTGTGGCCCCAGAACTAGAACGTTGGGGGAATCTCGCTCTGGGCTCTGGCCAGGTTGGTGGGGCCCATGGTGAACACAAATGAATGCCAGGGTCAGATGGGGGCTCAGTGGAAAACACGACAGATCCTGCACTCCTCCACCCCCACCCCGTGCAGACATTTTTCAGATATAGCGGGGGCACTTGGCCCTCCAGCCCAAGAACCTTTGTATAGAACGTACTTTGAGGAGCCAAAGGCACCAGGGGGGGAGGGGAAGAGGAGGGGGAGTGTCCCATGCTTGTGATTAAATGGAGTCTTGGTCCCTGAGCCCCACCCCAGCTACAGGACTAGTCCCCTTCCTGCCCCCACGCCTCCAGACCTCCAAGATCTTCTCCACCACCAGAAGTCTGGGCTCCTGATTCTCACACGCCAAGGCCTTCAGCATCTGATCCATGGCTCTCAGAGTCTGTGTGCAGAGCAGAGGAGACACCAGAGCAAGTGGCGTTACCCAGCCAGGAGATGAACCAAGGCCCTGGCATGTGACACCCCCCAGGCCACGGCAGCACCTGGTATTCCAGCTCACCCACTCACTTGTACCCACAGGGGACCTACTGCAAACTCCTGGCAACAGGACACCACCTGCCTTTGCTGTCCCCAGAAAGGCCACTGCATGGAGTCTAACCCACTGGAAGAGTCAGAAAGGACTGCACATTTGGAGGGGAGATTTCCAGCCAAGCTTCGGTTCCTCTGGCCTGTGTGCGTCTGAAGCAGACAATCACAGGCCTGTGCCCCCCGCCACGCACTGGGGATGAATGTGCTTGTGAAGGGAGTGTCTGTTCCCCACTAATTGTCGGTGCATGTGAAGGAGAAATGCCTACTACTGCTACCCTATGAGGGAGTTACTCCTTTATCTGCAGTGGTGGGGCCTGTGCTTTGGTGCTGCAGGTCCTGAGCTGAAGTCCTGCCGAGGAGCTGTGATTATTATACTCATGTGCCAGTGCCAGGTTACCCGGGGGACAGGTACACGAGCGACCGGCAGGATTCCCACTTGGTTTCGGGTGGCTCTGCGTGGCCGGTTTGGGGCTTACCTTGGTGTAGAGAGCAGCCTCCTCGCCCTGCATGGTCTCTACTGGAGGCAGGGAGAAGACGCTGGAGAAGCAGGCTGTGAGCAGGCTGGATCGTTCCAGGTCCTGCAGCGGTGGCTTCACTCTGCTAAGAGAAGAAACACGTGCGGATTGGAGGGCTGAGGCGGGACTGACGCGCTAATGTTGGCGTCAGGCTCCCAGGACATGGAAACACCTGAGGGGGCTCCAACTGGTGGGTGGCAGACGAGAACAGGTCAGGGGGCGGTGGAGGGAGCTGGTGCTGCCTTCTCTCATACCAACAGGCAGGGACTTAGTGCAGTCTGCAGCTGTCTGCTGTGACCCCACCAGGACTCACCAGCTGGGGCAGAGAGCACTGCGCTTCACCGAGAAATGACATCCCACAAACGGCACGGACGGGAGACTAGAGCCTGCTGGCACCAAAGTGCCTCTGAACCAAGTGGCCACAGTGCAAAGGAGCCTGCCAGTCCTGTCCCGCTGGGGGCAAAGAGACTCTTCCACCACAGCTGTCTGCACTGCGGCTGCACAGTCTGGGCCAGCAGAGAGATGCTGCATCAGCCCGCAGCAGGGCAGAATCCAGGCAGGGATCCAAGCCCTGCCCCTTGCCCAGGGCTCTCAGCCTGCTGGACAGGGCACCCAGCTGTGTGCAGGGGGGGAGGAAGGTGGAGACAGCCCAGACAGCATTAACCTCTTCACCCCCACTGCCAGAGCATGGCCCCAGCACATGCAATGAGGTACCAGGTGACTACTTGCCCCCTGCAGGACAGAGCCACGCCCCTCATGGCAGGTGGCAGCTACGCCCACTGCTGACGCAAATCACCCCCCTCCGCCCCAGCAGAGACAGGATCGTGGCCAATGCCGTCGCCTGCCCCGCTGTCAGGAAGCCAGTGCCCAGTGGGGAGAGCCGCTCCAGCGCCTGCCCTGCCTCCCCCTCCCATTCCTGGGGAACCTATTGAGCCAACAGCGAGAGCCCAGCTCCAGCCAGCAGCATCTGCCACCTCCGGACGCCTGATGGGCAGGCTTCTGGGAAGCTCAGAGCAGGGCACCAGCGGTGCTGAGAGAGAGCCCCCCATGGCACAGGCAGTGCCACGGGCCAGGGCTCAGCCTGCCCAACTTCTCAGCCACAGGGGGTCGCTGAGCTGCCGGTGTGACGCAGCTGGCACAGCTGGCAGTGACTTCGGTTGCTCCGCTCCAGCAGCACCCAACTGCCCCTCTCCCCCCAGAGCCATCTCCTGCGGGGTCCCAGAGGGGACCAGTCCTAACCCCCTCACTCCCTCCCCCACATCTTCCTAAGGCCACGTGGAGAGGTCGCCAGGCACCGAAGAATCCTCCACCATCTACCCACTGGTGCCAGCCCACATGCACCAGCACCATCACCTGCTGCCACGTGCCCGGCGGAATCAGAAGATGGGGGAGGAGCAGAGGGGGGAATGCCCTGGAGAACTGGCCATGCCAAGAGGCTGGCGTGTCTGGCTGCACACAGCACTGGCTGGGCCGGGCAGGCTGGGTACCTCATCTCCATGATGGTGAGCATCGCTTGCTGACGCACCATGTCGGTCAGGGAGTCGACGGACTCGTGCTGAAGCATCTCCTGGGGAGACAATGTGGGGAAATGCCAGCCAGGCTCCAAGCTCCTTCAAGGCTCCGACTGGGGAGCAAAGCGCAGGGCCTGCAACATGTGGGCTCGGCAGCCATGTCGTCCTACTGTGGACTTGATGGTGTGCAGGGCTCCAGCCGGGGAGCGCAGTGCAGGGCCTGTGGTCAGTGCCCCAGTGTCACGCGCCAGTGCACTGAAAGGCTCCATCAGCATTAGCACCCAGGGACACCACCTGAGATCAGGCCCCCTTGTGCCCGGTGCTGCACACACACAGTGAGAGCCAGTCCCTGCCCCAGAGAACTCACGAGCTAACTAGAAGAGACAAGGCATGGAAGGGAAACTGAGGCACAGAGGGGGAAGTGACTTGCCCAAAGTCTTACTGCAGAACTGGGAGTAGAACCCAGGTGTGCTGAGCCCCAGCCCACTGGACCACCCACCAGCCCACGCTGTCCCACGTTCAGGGAAGGGAGGTGAGCTCTGGAAAGCTTTCTGCAGTGCTGGAGAGCAAAGACTTGCCAAATCTACAGAGCAGATTTGTTGCTAGTTCCCTAGTGGGCACTGACTGCAGAGTGTTGGGGCTCTGGGCAGGGAGACTGGCGTATACAGAGCGACCCGGTGACTTGGGAAGCTGGGTGCAAGGGAACAATCTACATTTCCATACAGTTCTATGTTTAGGAACAAAGAATGCAGGCCACACTCACAGCATGGGGGGCTCTAACCTGGGAAGCGGTGACTCTGGAAAAGACTTGGCAGTCAGGGTAATCAGCTGCCCATGAGCGCCCAGTGTGACGCTGGGGCCAAAAGGGCTAATGCCATCCTGGGATGTAGAAACAGGGCAAACTCCAGTTGTTAGAGAGGTTATTTTCCCTCTGTATTTGGCACTGGTGCGACCGCTGCTGGGATCCTGTGTCCAGGTCCGGTGCCCACAATTCAAGGAGAATGTTGATAAATTGGAGAGGGGTCAGAGAAGAGCCACAAGAGTGATTGGAGGATTGGGAAACATGCCTGACAGTGAGAGACTCAAGGAGCTCAATTAGTTCAGCTGAACGAAGGGAAGGTTACAGGGTGACTTGATGACAGTCTGTAAGTACCTACACGGGGAGCAAATATTTGATAATGGGCTCTTCAGTCCAACAGACAAACGTCTAACACGATCCAATGATTGGTAGCTCAAGTTAGACAAATCTGCAGAGATCTCCAGGCCAATCACTAAACCCGCCAGGTAACACAGCCCCAGTGTGTGTTTTACTCACCGTTATCTTCTCCACTAGCAGGGCTTTGCGGTCCATATTTATTTCTGGGCTACATGCCACGATGTCTATGACGAGGTTGAGGATGGAATTCAAAAAATTCATTTTCTGGGCCTCGTCCTACGCCCCGCAGAGATGAGACACAAACAGGAAGGTTAGCGTGGAAAGGAGCTGCCAGTGGGAGAGATGTTAGAAAGCTTCCCCCCAGTGCTGCTCAGGCTTTGATATGCCGAGTGGCAGAAGGCCATTCATCTGGTAACAGGAGTGACTATCTGGGGAGGGCAGGGCAGCTCTGTGTGAAACCGGACTAGAGAGGGAGCAGATCTCACGAGGTAGGTGTCCAAAGAGGAACTGCAACATGGGGGGTAGGCAGCCAGACGGTGTTACTGGGGGCTTGACAGAGTGGGAGGAACAGCTGGGTGGGACACCCTGACACCCCAATATTCGCCACTGTCATGTCATTAGGACATGTTTTGCACAAAGTACGTATTGTAAGGTATCATTCTAAAAGTCTTTATCTGCTAGACATTAATGTCTCATTGGATTGTATGTGCTATCGTTGTATGTGAAATTATGAAGTTCAGCTATGTCTGTGTTCCTGAAACACGTTGTGAGGTTCAAAACAGCCTTTCAGGTACAACAGTAAAAACGCCAAACAATGGCTTATTGAGGAAATGCACATAAGCAGCAGGGTTAGCCCAGGAACTGTCCACAATAGAAACCTCTCCGAGAGAACGCTACACAATGGGAACTGTTGGACCC
>NW_027054121.1:0-16000 GCF_011386835.1 Chrysemys picta bellii
CCCACGCACCAACGGCGAGCTTCCCTACTGGGAGGCCACACCCCAGGGACTGCACAAGCAGAACCGCGCATGCCCAGTTGAACAGGCAGCGAGGTGTGCATTTTCTCGTCCCCGCGCGGCTGTTTCCGGCGCTCGCAGTAGGAGACAGGCGCCGGCTGTGGATAAGCGCGTTTCCGGTCAGTGCCGGGAATGTCCGACCAGGGCCTGGCCGGTGGCGGGGCGGACTCGGGGCTGGAGGCGGCCCTGGGCAAAGTGGGGGCCTCGGTGCGGTCCCGGCGGAAGCTGCCAACGGCGGAGGAGGCGGAGCTGTTCGAGCTGGCGCAGGCGGCGGGGATCGGTCTCGACCCGGAAGTGTTCAGGTGAGGGGGGCGATGGCGGGCGAGGGGGGGCCACGCGCGCGCGCGGTCCGAGCTGCTGACCCCGCGCCCTCTCCCCGCAGGCTGCTGCTGGACCTGCTGCGGATGAACGTGGCGCCCCTGGCCGTGTTCCAGATGCTGAAGTCCTTGTGCGCCGGGCAGAGACCGGCTCCCAGCGGCCCCGCCGAGACCGCCCCCGAGACGAGAGGTTAGGAGCTGCGGGTTATTAGGGGCCCCCCTCCCGCCGGGCTGGTCCTGGGGGAGCCCGGGCCCGGCTCATGTCCCCCTCCCTGCAGGGAGGTGCCCGGGCTCGGGCCCGTGGCTGCTGCTTTCTGCTGGGGCAGGGGGGTGATAAAGGGCAGTATGGAATTAAGCAGGCAAATCCCTCCCGCGTAACAGTCTCTGGGCTGCCACGGCTGGTTTTGCTGCAGGAAGGAGGCGATCTCTGTTGCCTCAATTAAAGGGCTGGGAGCCTTCATTTATGCAAGATGCCAATTAGACATTCATGTATGTTAGCTGAAAGTAAGGGGTTTTAAACAAAGTGTATAAAAATCTTGCCCTCTTCCTAGCTCATCTCGCACTCTCTTGTTGCTTCTTATGTCATCACTTAAGCCTGAATTTAAGCCCCTTTAGCCATATTGAAAATATCAAAAACAAATAACCTAAACCGTAGCGTGGTCTCATCTACTCTCATAACTGTAGCTACGCTATGGCTTTAACTAGTATAGTTTTGTTGGCCAAACAAAAAATCACAAACCTGAGAACGCAATGCCAGTAAAACATTTAAGTGTAGACCAGGCCTTACTCCAACTCCCCAGTTCTCACCACCTCCATTCTAGACAGAGTCTAATTTCTAACACTGTAAGAAGTAGGAAGAGACCTTTTTTGATAAAAACATCAGGCACTAGTTTTTCACAATAAAGAAGCAAAAGGCACAAGACCTATGTTTCTTTTAAAAATATGTACATTCTGTTGCTGCTCTTTCTCCCTTTCCATTCTTTTTTGGAAATAGAGTATATTATTGTATCACAGTTTCCGCTGTCTCAGGTGGAGGCGACATTCTTTCCTGCTGAGGAGGGCTGGGTGCATCTTCCTCTGTATCTAGTGAATGTTCTTTCCATTAGTCCTACCAGGCTTTCAGCAGGCATTCATGTTAAGTGATAAGTGTGTTATAGTATCAGAGGGGTAGCCGTGTTAGTCTGAATCTGTAAAAAGCAACAGAGGGTCCTGTGGCACCTTTAAGACTAACAGAAGTATTGGGAGCATAAGCTTTCGTGGGTAAGAACTGCACTTCTTCAGATGCAAGAGAGTGTTATAGATACTGTGACAAGCAGAAGAAGCATGTTAGAGAGGAGTTCCCCACCAGAAGCCTGGGACTGAAAGTTCAAAGCTGTAGTTGGCCAGCAAGGGGTCTGTACCAAACCAGTATGTACTGTCATAGCACTGGTTCATCTGGGCCCCTTAGCTTTAGTCTGTTCTCTGACATATTCTTGCCATGGTCCCATCTAGACAAGAGGTTTTTGACATGTTGTAATTTGGGTTAATCAGTTTCCAGTTAATATTAGTTGATTAACTCCACTGTAAATGCAAGCAAATGTTCGTACCTGTTTATCTGGAACCAAAAACTGTACTCTAGGTGCAGGGCCTTATGGTGTGCAGTTTTCATCCTCTGCTTTTTAGTGTTTCTCCCCTTCTTTCCTTGCTTTTCCTTCTGTCCTATCCCTCTTGATCATACCCGCAGACTCACTAGCAAAGCAGTCTGTTGCTTCTATTGGCCTTGCTAGGGAAGACCAGCTGAGCCTCCCTTGCATTGCTTCTGAAGGATTATAAAAACTGAGCATGCCAAATTTAAACTGGTTTGGAAGTAGCTGTCTGGGAGCCTTCAATATTGGAAACAAATTATATTAAATCATAAGAAAACAAAATTGCAGTTGATGCTGAAAGTCCAAATGAGAGCTGTTTATCATGTGAATGATACAGACTTGTATGTTTCTGGCAATGCCTTTATTCTTAGTCTGAATTGTTAGCAGTTAAAAAGTGCTGTGTAAGTGGCATACTTAGCTTGGGATGGGTTGTGACACCTGATCAAAACTAAAAGATGCCAAAATACAATTCCAGTTCACCCCAGCTGGCTACAGTGAGCGGCTGTGGGTGATTGTATAAAGGAGACACGATTGTGGTATGGCTCCGCAGGACTCCACATGGCTTGGCTTTGGCCAGAATGGAAATGAATATGAAGAGATCTCAGTACCAGAATAAAGGATCACATTTTAGGCATTTAAAACAATAGTAAAACAGTCTTTTAGGTATTTAGATGAAAAAAAGTTACTTTATCAGGGGATAGCCATGTTAGTCTGTATCCACAAAACCAAGGAGTCCAGTGGCACCTTAAAGACTAACATTTATTTGAGCATAAGCTTTCGTGGGTAAAAAAACCCACTTCTTCAGATGCATGGAGTGAAAATTACAGATGCAGGTATTAGATACTGACACATGAAGAGAAGGGAGTTACCTCACAAGTGGAGAACCAGTGCTGACAAGGCCAATTCAATCAGGGTGAATGTAGTCCACTCCCAATAATAGATGAGGAGGTGTCAATTCCAGGTGTTCTTCTTTTACGTAAAGACTGTCCGGTTTGGCCAATGTACACGGCAGAGGGATGTTGCTGGCACATGATGGCATATATAACATTAGTAGGCGTGCAGGTGAATGAGCCCTTGATGATGTGGCTGATGTGGTTGGGTCCTCTGATGGTGTCGCTAGAGTGATTTCTTTATTTTCCTTGTTGGGCCTGTCCTGTAGTAGGTGATTTCTGGGTACCTGCCTCGCTCTGTCAATCTGTTTCCTATACTGACCGCTATACTTACCTACATGCCTCCAGCTTCCATCACATGATCCATTGTCTACAGCCAAGCCCTAAGATACAACCGAATTTGCTCCAATCCCCCTGACAATCACCTACAAGCTCTTTATCAAGCATTCTTAAAACTACAATACCCACCTGGGGAAGTGAGGAAACAGATTGACAGAGCGAAATGGGTACCCAGAAATCACCTACTACAGGACAGGCCCAACAAGGAAAATAACAGAACACCACTGGCCATCACATACAGCTCCCAGCTAAAACCTCTCCAGCACATCATCAGCGATCTACAACCTATCCTGGAAAATGATCCCGCACTCTCACAGACCTTGGGAGACAGACCAGTCCTTGCTTACAGACAACCCCCCAACCCGAAGCAAATACTTACCAGCAACTACACACCACACCACAGAAACACCAACCCAGGAACCAATCCCTATAGCAAACCTCATTGCCTACTCTGTCCCCATATCTACTCTAGCGACACCATCAGAGGACCCAACCCAATGCCCCTTAGCGGTGTACATTGACCAAACCGGACAGTCCCTACGTAAAAGAATAAATGGACACAAATCGGACATCAGGAATGGTAACATACAAAAGCCAGTAGGTGAACACTTCAATCTCCCTGGACATTCTAGAACAGATTTAAAAGTAACTATTCTTGAACAAAAAAACTTCAGAAACAGACGTCAAAGAAAAACAGCAGAACTAAAATTCATTTGCAAATTTAACACCATTAATTTGGGCTTGAATAGGGACTGGGAGTGGCTGGCTCATTACAGAAGCAGCTTTTCCTCTCCTGGAATTGACACCTCCTCATCTATTATTGGGAGTGGACTACATCCACCCTGATTGAATTGGCCCTGTCAGCACTGGTTCTCCACTTGCGAAGTAACTCCCTTCTCTTCATGTGTCATTATATAATACCTGCATCTGTAACTTTCACTCCATGCATCTGAAGAAGTGAGGTGTTTTACTCATGAAAGCTTATGCCCAAACAAATCTTAGTCTTTAAGGTGCCACCGGACTCCTTGTTTTTTGTTTTTTTTTCATCTTTGATGCATACTTCCTTCAAAGAAAAGCAAAGCATCACAGTTAATTTTAGCAACTACCTAGGAAATGGTGTACACTTGTGCATTTACTTACAACATTTATTTAATGTTGGGGTTTATTAACTCAAAATATCAATTAAGTACTTCAGGAAAATGCACTGTGTGCTTAAAAAGCTTGTTTTACTGTATTAATGGCTGGCAAGCAATGTGGAAAGTGCAATTATGAAATTATATTTGAAACGTTTGAGAAAAATATTGGTACATTTATTACTATGAAATGATTTTTGTTTAACAGCATTTTAATGTAAGAACTATTCAAGTCTAAGCTGTTCATCTGGGGACTTTAAAATTGTAGAGGGGCAACATAAAAGTAGACTGTTAAGATGACAAGATTATGAAATTGATGTATTTAACAAAGCATGTGAGCTATGTTACCATTGTCAAGAGACAACTTTTCTTTTTCTTTAAGGGTATTGAGAATTCATTTACATTCACGACTCTGTTCTTTTTTTCAATAGACATATGGTGTTTTTAATGTGTTTCTGTGTCTCTCTTTGAATTAGAGGTCTCATTTCTCTCTGCCAAGAACAGTAAAATCCCTGCACCACTCTCCTTTTCCTCTGCCCTTCGATCTCCAAGACTAACAGCCCCTAAGATTGTGGTCTACATCCTGCTGATGCTTGCTCGCCTCTCTCTCAAGGTCCCCCTCGTTCCTTCCAGTTTTCTTGCTGCCTGTTCTCTCCTTTTACAGGTTGTGTTTATTAGTTTATCTACTGGGGTTGGTGCAGTCTGTTAGGACGTTAAAAGTCGCACTTGCATTGTGAGTCCTTTACATTTAGACTAAAAGAACCGGTGTATCCTCTAAACAATACATTCTAATGTTAATAAACTGTCAGGAAAAAAATGGGTAATTTTAAAAATAATTAAAATGTACAGGTTAAAAATAAAATGTAAATCTTATTTTAAAAATGAAAACTGATTCACTTTGCTGTTGAATTAAGAGACTGAAATCTATTGTGAAAAATTCTTTCTCTGTCTTAGACTAGAAAGTGCCATACGCATAGACAACCAAGAGAAGTAAGTTTAGGAATTACATATTGTGGCCCAGAATCTGCAGACCGTTGCGTTAGGGTGGGCTGCTTTGCCCATTCAGAGCTTCCCTGAAGGCTGTTCATTCTTAACGAATTGCAGGATTGGAATCTAAGAACTTCCTGTGCATGGTGGATATTTTTGTCAAGTTTTTTATCAGTGGCTTTTTATAAACGCAAACTGGTGCATGCACTCTACAGGAGAGCTTGTGTGGCGATGACTCGCTATAAAGACAAATAATGCTCGAATTTATATCGGTCATATGCATTGGCCATTAGGTTTAAGGCTTGCAAACCTGTTTCCATTTAAGGCCTGTGTTTTCTGATTTCCATGTGTGTTTCAGAAAGTTATCTTTTTGGGTTGAAGTCTTCCATTCTTCTGTCTCTGGCGGATTGTCTTTGGAAGCTTGAGTAAAATCCCTTTAGCTCTTTTTGAGTGGGGATGGGGTGAGTTCTGTCACTCTGTCTTAAAAACTAAACTTTAAAGATTGTGGCTGAGGTAAGGAAGCCAACACACACAAATATGGCATGTGCACACGCCTCTATGGCCATTGTGTGATTTTGTATGTTTAAAATCCATTTCCAAACAAGTTGTAGTGTAGCCATTTCAGTATATGCTGCTGTGCATACATAGGTGAGAAATGCCTGCTTGCTTTTGAGCTGGGATATCTTGGAGGAAGAACATGACCACTCTAAACCTTTGGAGCTTAAAACTCTCACAGACCAATTTTGTTTTAAACATGCACATCTTGAGAATTGCTACAGAACAGCATAGGGTTGAGATTTGTCTTCCATAGTTCTTGAAATTATGCAAGCAGAAACTTCCTTAATGAAGCACTAGTGCTACAGGTCCCAGAAATACTGTCCAATTCCACTTTTTAAAAGTACATTACAAGAGTGTTAACTTTTAAAAAATGCACTTAAGTCAGGAACTGCCAGAGTGAAGATATCCCATTCAACCTTAATTCTGCCCATCTGTGTATGTGTTACAGTAGTCTCCAATTTCATGCTGTCATACCTTTTTCCCCACATGACCCCTGCCTCTATCAGTGCAGAAGATGGATGGCATTATAGTGAAGGGGCAATTCAATACTCCTTTTATCCTCCTCATTCTGTGTCTGGCCCCAAAGTATTTGGGGTGACGGGGGAGATGGTTGATGGATTCTCATCTTGCCCATATCTCAGATGCATTTATAGCTCTGTGTGGACCCTACAGAATACTGCAGGAGGCTCACTGAGGCCCAGTGCAAGCAACTGAAAACCGTGTTATAATGGAAAGGGATTGGCAACCTTAATGCAATGGACACTTCCAGCTATAATGCACCATATAACTGTGTACTATCTTAGATACACGGGTAATGTGTTGTTGTACTGTGGCAAAGTTATAAATAGTATACAACTTGAGTGATACAAGCAGTATTCAATCAATTTAAACAATAAAGCACAGAAGCAGTATAGTAAAATGGAGTAATAGTAGAAAGCAACGACAGGTTTCACAGGCAATGTTTAGTTACACCAGTGGTTCTCAAACTTTGTACTGGTGACCCCTTTCACATAGCAAGCCTCTGAGTACCCCCTCCCCTTATAAATTAAAAACACTTTTTAATATATTTAACATTATATTATATTATAAATGCTGGATTCAAAGCAGGGTTTGGGGTGGAGGCTAACTGCTCGCAACCCCCCATGTAATAACTTTGTGATCCCCCCCGAGGGGTCCCGACCCCCAGTTTGAGAACCCCTGAGTTACACAGAACAAAACTGCATGACTATCAGATTTGTCTGAGTACATCTTACTGTTCCCCCTACTGGTATGTCACGTATATACTACAGCTATTTGCCAAATGGGAGTGGGGGCAAGTCACTTGGAGTTAAACTTGTGCAGTTAAAAACATAAGGCATGATAAACCAGTTGCATCAAGTAATTCATGAAAATATTTGAACTCAAAATAGC
Organism: Chrysemys picta bellii; assembly: GCF_011386835.1. Lineage (NCBI taxonomy): Eukaryota > Metazoa > Chordata > Testudines > Emydidae > Chrysemys > Chrysemys picta. The sequence continues at coordinate 7,317 of NW_027054121.1, forward strand.
TTGAGAATAGCTGAGTCGCAGATGAACAGTACAAATAAAATCTGAAACATTAGAGTGTCCACTCTATAATAGAAGTATTTCTGGGGAAAGTTTGTGAACTAAAACAGTAACCTGAATACACATGCACCTTAAAGGTGCATTTTTCTTTTAAAAAAACCCCCAAAGACTTAGGAAACAAATGCAAGACATAGAGCACTGAAAAGTCATGTGGTTTTCGGCGTTACGGTGGTAGAGATGGGAGTGTTGAAAAAGCCGCCAAACCGGGTAGCAAAGTCAGGCATCCTTGTCGGGAAGCAGGGGACACATGATGACCTGCATCTGAGATGGAGACCTGGGGCAGTGTTGCAGGGCTTTGAAGCTGAAACTTGATGGGATGGACAGGACAAGTGGGGGAGCCAGTTGAAGGATTCAAGGCAAAGAATGACATGGTCAGATTGGTTAAGGAAGGTGGTTTTAGACAAACTGGAAGATGAACAATGGGAGGGTCTGGAAGGTCAGAGGTGATGCTTAGGGCATGGATGTTTTTGTTAACTGATGAGACAAATTGGGTTGGATTTTTCAAGAAATTGTGGAGGATTAAACTGCAGGTTTTGATCAGCGTATGACTATTGTAGCATTTCAGAAAGCAGTGTAATTATGGAAAGGGGATAGTCACACCCTAGCTAAGATTGCAGCCAGGATTGCATTATAAAGACAAATTGAAATTTGTAATTTACCAAAAAAAAGTAACTCAGAGTGAAATAGAGAATTGCATGGAATTGAGCAGTGCTTCTCCATTTGAAAGATCACAAAAATTATTCTTACTTGAAACTTTTGTGAGGTCTCTGTTTCTCTTTGAGTTTTTAAAAAATGAAATTATACTGCAGGAGTCAGTTAATAAATAGTATCAGAGGGGTAGCTGTGTTAATCTGGATCTGTAAAAAGCGACAAAGAGTCCTGTGACACCTTATAGACTAACAGATGTATTGGAGCATAAGCTTTCATGTGCGCAGCATCTCTGCTTGAGAGAAGCACATCTGCTGGATACATGCAATGTGTGTTGGGGCTTTCGCTCCTAGAGCCTGCAAGGATCAAGTGGCCTCTTGCTATGGTCGTTCCTGGAGGCAAGTTCAGCCAGACTACAGTTCTACTGGCGCAATCTCTCTCAGCTTAAGCTGAGCCTGCCGTTCCTGGTTCTGCTGGTGCAGTCTCTCCATCTGAAGCCGCTCCTGACACTCCTTGACCTTCTCTCTTGTACTGATGCTGTTGGTCTGCTCTCTTTTGCTCCTGGTCTCCAAGGTGTTGGGTTTCCAGATTCACTCTGTGCCTTTCCTGTTTGGCTGTCTGCCGCTCCTGTTTCAGTGGTGTGTTGGTCAGGACAGAACATAGTTGCTTCCTCTGTCAGTCTGTTTGTTCCCTGTTTCTCTCCAGTATGGTGGACCTTTTGCCAGCAAGCTGGAGGTTCTCTGCAAACCTGAACCGTCATTCCTTGACTGGTCATTTAGAATATTGCAGATCTACTAGCTGTCGTTTTGTCTGTTCTTCAGTGTTAAGCTGCCTTTCTCTGCATACTTCAACCAGCTGATTTTTCTTGAGCTGTTCATAATTCATTTTTCTCTGTCTCTCTCGTCACGCTGTAGCTCTTGTCATTCCTTTCCCAAAAAGACTATTGAGACTTTTTGCTCTGTGGTTTTCCCTTCCAGGTAACTTGCTTTCACTGCTGTTGACACTTATGCAGTTCACACTGCTGCAGATCCCACCGATGCCACCATAAATGTCACGGGTCAGGGCAACTGCCCCTGTATTTCCTCTCAGTGGTCTAGCAAAAACACCTATTCTCAGGCTTCCAGCTCCCCAGCCATCGCCTTTTTGGGTGCAGACCTGCATTTCTCTGCTTTCTGACAGGTATTTCCAAGCTGCACAGTTCCCTGCCTTCCCTGTGTTATTCCCAGAAGAGACAGGCTGCCCAAGTGCACCTGCTTGCTTTCTCTTCAGCAACTGATGAGTGATTGTCAACAGAAGTAAACTACCAAACAGTTCTTTCTATGCAAGCCAATTTTATTCTTTAGGTTAAGACACTACAGAAAAAAACCACATTTAAAGCAATAAAAGAACCTATATGCATGCTAATAAGCTTACCAGGGTTCACCTCAACCCCAACATGGATTCTGCAGGAACAGTCCTTCAGATTCTCACCCATGAGGTTTCCTTGAGGTTACAAGTTAATCACAGCTTCAGTTCAGAAGAAAAATGTCTTGTGGGGCTTCAGCAGGTCCAGTCCTTCCAACGCTACTCTAAAGATTGGGGCCTTCTAAAGACCATGGCTCCTGTCTGTTTACTGAGGGGTTGCAAGCACTTTGGAGGACAAGATTAAAATTCAAAATGATTTTGACAAAGTCAATAAATGGTCTGAATAATTAAATGGTTCTTAACTTCAGTAAGAACAAAGCAAAGTACTGTGCTTCAGAAGGAATAATCAGTTGCACAGATACAAAATGGGAAATGACTGGAAGGAGTACTGCAGAAAAGGGTCTGGGGGTTATAGTGGATCACAAACTCAGTATGAGTCAACAATATAGTGCTGTTGCAAAAAAAGGAAACCTCATTCTGGGATGTATTAGTAGAGGTGTTGAAAGCAAGACAAGAAATAATTCCACTCTACTCAGCACTGATAAGGCCTCTGCCAGAGTTCTGTGTCCAGTTCTGGGCCCCCACTTTGTTACAGATGTGGATTAAAGGTCTAGAAAACATGACCTATGATGGAAGATGAAATACTGAAAAAATTGAGTTTGTTTAGTCTGGAGGAGAGAAGACTAGGGTCACATAACTGCCTTCAAGTATGTAAAAGGTACAAGAAGAGAAGAGTGATAAATCGTTCTGCTTATCCACTGAGGGCAGGACAAGAAGTAATGGGCTTAAATTACACCACGGGCGATTTAGATTGGGACATGAGGAAAAAATTCCTAATGGTAATGGCAGTTAAGCACTGGACCAAATTACCTGGGGAGGTTGTGTAATTTCCATCACTGGAGATCAGTGATGGTCTAAGTAATATTTAGTTCTGCCATGAGTGTAGGGGACTGGACTAGATGACCCATTGAGGTCCCTTCCAGTCCTACGATTCTATGATTCTTTCCATGCTGCTGTTAAGCATTCCTGTCCGAACACCCTGTGTCAGCTGACAGGGTGGTTTGTTGGAGTGCTCTGACCTCTTATGAGTCATTGAGTTAAGGAAAGGAGGTAAGGGAGAGCTGGATCCTTCCCACTCCCTCCCTCCCTCTCCGCTACCTCTGTTACCCAGCCCCTTCCCTTTCAGGGCTTCTCTGCATAGGCACAAGCACTCTCCCAGGGATTGCACTGCACAAGGGTCAAGGTGTTCCCAGTTAAGGAGCGTAGGATGAGTTTTGTTACAGATGTGGGTGGAATGGGCTGTAAAGCATCTGCTGGAAGAGAAAGCCAGGGGAGCAGAGCAGCATAGCCTTAGTAGTCTGCTTGGGGGCCAGGGACAGGAGAGGAACTCAGCCCTAGGTGCTTTTCAGCCAGGCCACAGGAATTAAACTCTCTGCTTAGGACACATTTGATTTTTTTTTTCAAAACCTGCTAATGATTCAAGTAAGGCTTGTGCTAATTTCCTTTCTGTGCATGAATTATAAGAAGCCTCTAACTGGAGTACACCTTTTTGCATTAACATGTAGATTGCATAAAAGGCACACCATCCCTTTGAAATCATCCCACTGCCTCTTATTGTTACCAGGAACAACTAATATAACTGAAAGAAAGGACTGAAAACAATGGCTTCTGTGTCTCTGCCAGGCCTGTGTGTAGAGGCAGTGTTACTGTTCTCCCACTAAAGCCAGTCTGTCGCTTTCCCCGGTTATTTGTCTGGGTCTCACACAACAAGGGGGGGGGGATTTTTTTTTTTTTAAATAGGGGTGTGTGTATGATTGTGAACCCCCCTGATCCTTGCAGGGGCTCAGGACTGGGCAGCAGCAGTGAGCTTTTAACTCTGGTTTTCAAATTGACTAGTGTCTCCCAGTCCTCATGTCCACTTCCTGACTGGAGCCTGGTTGGAAGCACTGCCCTCACTGTGTTACAAACAGGAATAGTAAGAAGAGCAGTTGGAGCCTTAAAGGCAGAGTCTGAGCCGTGGGTCACTCCCTGTGGGAAGAAGATACTGTTCTAGTGGGGATGGGGAACCTCCACAGTCCTTTCTGCTACTGAGGAATGAAGGGGGCAGCAACATCAGTCTGGGCAGAGAGCAGGCAAAGAGAATGGTGTTGTAGGTGGCTACTTCTAAAAACACCTGAGGACTACAGGAAGCTTTCCCTGGGGCCTGATTGACCTTTGTGACACTGCTTCTATGCCACTGCAGTGTCCTGTCTGCTGCCAGTGTGCACTCCATAGTGCCACCGTGCAGCCGTGCCTGCCTCCTGAATACATCTATCTATTGAACCAACTAGGTTTTAAACCCATCTCAGTATTGTTTGGACGGAAGAATGAACCATCGCAAGCTGGTGTATGTATCCTTGCATGTAGTTGTATGCACCTGGTTTTATGAACCTACATCAGCCCATTTGTAGGACACACACTTGACTGCTCCTATTACAGTCATCTTCTCTGAGCTTTTGAAGTACTCAAATGAAGTCTCTCATGTGGAGTATCACTTGTATTTGTATCATGCTGCATATTTACAGAACACTGGGTCTCTGAAAAACAACCAAGTATGCACCTCAAAGTAGCAGGACATCATGTGTCAATTCAATTAAGTGGGGGAGCCTTTTGTTAGCATCAGTATTAGTTTCCTAACTGTAGGGGGAAGTCTCTTGAAATCCTTTCCGTTCATGGGTTGCACTAATGTGCGTTGATTTCCCTAATGTTCAATATTGTTTAATACAACTGTTGAGGCAGAAGTGCACACAGCACACCAACTCTGATTGTTGGGCCTTCTGGTGTGGCTTCCATGCACATGGTCTGACCCTACCCTATTGAAATCAGTGAGAGCTTTGCCATTGATCAAAATGGGAAGACTGACGTCATACCTATATTTATATATACATAAAATGGTCATTCTTTTTTTCCGAGGAGTTTAATATCATTTGAGGATAAAGGGCCAGATTTCTGGAAGCCAGCTATTGGGCATTTGTGTGCCTATCCTGTGGGCCCACATCCCCTTTTTGTGAGAGAGATGTACGTTACTTTGTGCCCACACAAATGAAGGATTTGCACTGTAACTGGACATGTGCATTCAAGGGAGGAAGGTATTTACATGCACAAATGTGCACCTACTTGCTTGCTAAAAAAATCAGATAATCTTTGGGGATGATTTTGTTGCCGTCTTTGATGAAATAAAGTGAAATTTCTCCTCTCTGCAATTTGTGCACTTTCATTGACAGCACTTGCATTAATAAAGTTGCTTGAGGGCTTCTGAGCTTCAGCAAAGGAGAATTGCAAAACTGTCTGGCTGGCTTTGGGCTGACAGATGAGAAGTCTACAGTAGTAGATTTTTCTTAAAGAACAGTTGACATGTCTGAAGCAAATGAATGCATTTGCTGTTTATTGTGTTAGTTTGTCAAACTATTTACAGATGCAAATGGGCCACTTACATTTTTATTCTTTGGAAGCAATTTAAATGTTTCTCTAGTGCACTATGCTGTAAATCTGTGCTGTTGGCAGTAGTGGCTTTCAGGGGGCAGGAATGGTGCTACATAGGAATGACTTTTTGGTAAGTAATGCAGTAATGGAATAAAGTTTCTACAGTTCACTCTTCTATTGGCCACGCAAATTGCAGAGATGATGGATTCTAAACAACATAAGTGGGTTGCTACTATATATTGTATAGCAGGGGTAGGCAACCTATGGCACGCGTGCCAAAGGCGGCACGTGAGCTGATTTTCAGTAGCACTCACTGCCCGGGTCCTAGCCACCGATCCAGAGGGCTCTGCATTTTAATTTAATTTGAAATGAAGCCGCTTAAACATTTTAAAAACCTTATTTACTTTACATATAACAATAGTTTAGTTCTATATTATAGACTTATAGAAAGAGACTTTCTAAAAACGTTAAAATGTAGTACTGGCACACGAAACCTTAAATTAGACTGAATAAATGAAGACTCGGCATGCCACTTCTGAAAGGTTGCCAACCCCTATTGTATAGCCATCAGTCAGTTGTCTTACAAAACATCTCAACATCCTAATCAGGTAATTAATGTAACTAATTTGTGCAGAGAAAATATTTAAATTAGCTTACCAAATGCCTGCCTTTTGCTCTGATCTCTTTACTGGTATGTGTTTTTTCTAAAACTCTTTAAAGCATTGGAGCCTGTTGTTTGTTTATTTGGCTAGCTCCGTCCTTCTCATCCCTTCCTAGGATAGATTGTTCTCCCACGTTTCTTTTTGACCTTTCACTTGTGTAATTTTCTCCTTACCCTTTTTCGTTACCCTACATGATGTGCCTCCTCTAAGACGGCCCTCTCCCGACGCAGGGAGGTGTGTCAGGCCCTGTCTCCCCACACCTCACTTTGGTCTCTTTCTTCCCCTCACCTGTCCTGCTTGCAGCAAGTCTCAGTTTGTCCCCTTTCTCCTCCTGCTGACCGTGGAAGGGGTCCCCTCCAGGTCTCTTGCTAGCTGTGTGCACCACACTTCCTGCCCTCTCCCCTTCCAGCTTGCACAGTGCTACGCAGTGGTTTGCCCTGTGGCTGTGTTGCATCATAGACACAGCTAGTAGTGGTAGGATAAGAGCAAGATGGCTCAGGAGTATTCTATCTCCCTTCTGAACCCAGCAAGACAATCTGTGAATGGCAGCTCCTGTGTGGAATCCAAATGCTGTCAGAGAACCCCAGAGCATGACCAGAATACCCAGGAGAGTTGAGGTCTGTTAGTCTGACAAAGTGACAAACAGGAGAGGCTCTGCAGGGTTGGACCCTGTCACTGTTGCTTGTGAGAGGAATCAACTCTTGAACATCGGTTCACTTGTCCTAGCCATGACATGTTAGATGCTCTTTAAATTCTTCCCTAGTTGCAATTTGCAGTGCTGGTGTTCCTATGCTAAATGAAAGTAATCACATAATGTGTTCACACATTTAAAAAACAAAGTGATTTATGCTATTTGATTTATCTGAGGAACAAATTGTGATGAATATGATTAGTCCTACTACTGCAGTTTGTTTAGGATTTATGCTACCTGACATCTGTTAAATTACAGTTCATGAATTTTGTATCTATATTGGATGCTGGTAAAATTTCATCATCTAATAAAACCCTACCTATAACATGAATTCTCGAGGAACACTAGCAGCTTGGGTGCAGTTATGATGTCAAATTAGAACTTTAGAGTTAACATATTTATTTGTCCATCCAGGGAGAAATAAAACCAATTCTTCAGTCAGCGGGACCCAAGGCCTTGCAGAACGTTGCAGCCGGGAAGGATCTGTCCAAAGAATGCCCCGGCAGCCAAGCACTAGCAGGCTCCAGAAGACTGGAACTTCTGGAAAGAGCAGTGGAGGCAGCAGTACATAGAGACTCAAAATAGAGCACTGAGGACCTTTGTAAATTCTCCATTAAAATAAGTGCAATGCAGCACAACATGTAAAAATGCAAATGATCCAAGATTGTGAACCTGCTCCAGTATTTTGTATTTATGAATGCTATAGAATATCACAGGTGATGTATGCAAAGTGTCAGTTACTGTTTTCCTAAATTTCTTTTGGATACATCTGTTAATAAAGTTTATATAGTTATAAACAACTTAAAGTCAGCACACCAGGAACGGAATCACTGGGGGTCATCCTGACCATGGGGACAAAAACAATGAGTTTTGGGAAATGCACAAAGTCATTTTGTTTTCATTTGCTGAGGAAGCAAAAAGAACAGTGCATTTTGCATTCATGAGATAAGCTGTTTTAAACAAAACTTTAATAGGCTAAAAACCTAACTTTAGGTCTTGTATTACTGTGCAGGTGCAAATGCTAGTAAGTTGAGATGATTAATAAAGAATAAACAGGTCTTTGGATTTTTTTCTACAATAGAATTTAAAAATCAAGAGCGTGGTATAAGTGGTACTATCAGGGTGATAATGCTTTAAACTATATGCTAGAGATGAATTAGTTGTGTCACAGAAAATTCTAAATTCCCTGTCGCTCAGGAACATTGATAAAATACTTTCCATACTACAGTCATACTGGATTTTTAGGGGCTGATCCTGCTTCCATTTGAAAACATTAATAAAACATCCATTGACCTGCAATAATTGCAGGAATTGGCTCTACCCTCGTAGCAGGAATTGTAAGTTTTGTATAGGCTGGTGGCCATGGATTTATGTACTCTGAAATTCTGTGGCTGTGCAATTTATTGTAGAATTATGTTCTAGAATGAGTATTTTTTTATTTATTTAAAAAACAAAAAGCTTCTAGTCCTTTATGGATGGGAAGAAAACATAAATGCGAACAGTGTATCTAATGCAGTGTTTGCAGAAAGATAGGAACAATAGTTCTGAGGTGTGAACTGTCCTATTATCTCAATTAGTGTTTGTTTTGAAACCTAATTATGGCAGTTAAAAATGCAACTTTCACTGCTGATCACGTTGGCATCACTCACCTTCTCAGGTGCCAAAAGTCCCAACTGTCTCCTCTGCTTCCAAAACCTTCAGGTTTCCCCTGATTTTTATACTTCATCGATTTGTCTTCAGCAGGGCCGGCTCCAGGCACC
>NW_027054122.1:0-16000 GCF_011386835.1 Chrysemys picta bellii
TGAACCCAGGGGTGCTGGAACACGTTGTGTAGTGGGGGTGCTGAGAGCCATTGAACCAAACTGTAAACCCTGTATATGATGGAAACTGCTTCAAGCCAGGGGGTGCTACAGCACCCCCGTTCCCCCAGTTCCAGCACCTATGCCTGAACCCTCTGAGCCTGAGGACTGACTGGGGAAAAAGGGCCACCAGGAGAATCTGGCTAAGGCCCCACAGTTGGCTAACTTACAACCCAGCATAAAGGAGGAGACTGGGGGAGTCCTGCCTGCAGGAGAGGTGGAGGGACTGCCTGAAGTAAATGCCACCTCCAGGAGGAAGGCTAGGGGGCAGGGACTCCTATCTTATGGAGGGAAACCAGAAGGACTGTTTGAAACACAGCCCAGCTGCTGCCAGGGAGGCTGGGAACAGCTTTGAGGAAGCTCCTCAGAAGTTGGGTGGGAAGAAGTCACAAGGAGCCACAAATCCAGGGCGGGAAAAGCAGAAGCTGCAGACCCCTGGGAGTTGCTAACAAGCAGGAAAAAGGGAGGAGCAGCTCAGGGAAGTGGTGAGGGATTGAAGGAACAGTCCTTAGCAGCCTATCATGGGGTCCGTGGGCTGGAACCCAGAGCAGAGGTCAGGTCTGGGTTCCCCAGCAAGAGGCAAAGTACCGACCTCAGGACTAAGAGACCAAGAATGATGAGGCTCAGATGGGGGCTGAGGGCCTGGCACAGAGGCTACTACATGTTGGGTTTTCCCATATTGGACTTTTCTGTTAACCCTGGAAGAGGTGACGTGGCCAGAGGGCCAGACCATGGAACCTGCGGAGTGTTGCAGAACCAGGAGGCTGGACAAGGGGACACCAGTGTGGAATAAGCCCTGCAACATCATGTCCTGGCATGAGGAGGTGCGTTGGCGGTGAGTGTGCCGTGTGACAGAGACATAGGATACATTTTACTGTATGGGGCTATGGATGTTCGAACAGTGACTTACGGCAGCAGACGTGTGAGAGGCTTGGTGCTCAGAGCTGTGGTGACTCTGCAGCTTCACAACCAGGTTCTCCATCACCTGTCCTCCGAGGGCCGGGTCAGCAGATAGGAACTGCCATAGCTCGGCCACATTGCTAGAAATTCAGAAATACGGCAACATGAGGGACTGGATGGCTTAGGAGAAAAGCTATTAAACCTCTTCACCAATGTAACCTCTTTGTAAGAGAAATCCTCCTGTGGAGCCAACGCCCTGCCCAGCAATCCAGTCCCCAGAGCTTGTGCAATTCAATGTGGAGCATGAACAAGGACTCCATGGACCTCAGATTGAGAATCACTGGCACAGGATATGGAGCATTTCAGCTCAAGGCTGCCAGTGTGAATCTGGCCTCAATTGGTCACGACCTGTTACTGGCTGATGGCTAATACCGAGAGGCTGATGGCTAATGGCTAATACAGCTTCTCTGGCAGCAGATGTCCTATCTGAAATGAACTAAGGGTCTCGGACCAGTGCCCAGTGCACGCTGTCCACATTACAGAGTCAACCACCATACTTGGCCCTTGTTGGTAGGTTCAGGGATTGAACGGGACATGGAGGCTGAATGAGCCTTTCTTGCCTAGTCGGCAGCCCCTCCAGCTATGAGCTCAGAGTGTTGTTAGGGGCAGTGTGGAGGAAGCTTCATCGTCACTTCCTGGGCTGCAGCTGAGGTCTTCATTGTCCAAGGGTGTCAATGGGGCACCTTTCACCAGCATTAAATTCCCTTTAAAAAAAAAAGGGAGCGGGCATGCAGCAGCGTGGCTCAGATCTCCGCAGCGCTCAGCCAACAACTGTGTGAGGGAGGGTTTCAGTGGAGTCTCTGATATGCAGGGCTGGCTCTAGGATTTTTGCCGCCTCGAGCAAAAAAAATGTTGGCTGCCCCCACTTTTTTTTTCGTACCCCCCTCCCCCAGCCCCGCCCCAACTCCACCCCTTCCAAACCCCTTCCCCAAATCCCCAGCCCCGCCTCCTCCCCTGGGTGTGCCACATTTCCCCCACCCATTGCTTCCTGGGGGCCCCCGCGACCTCCCACCCGGGTGCACTGCCGCTCTGCTTCTCCCCCCTCCCTCTCAGGCGAAGGAGGGGGGAGAAGCGGAGCAGCGGCGCGTTCAGGGGAGCAGGCAGAGTGGAGGTGAGCTAGGGTCGGGGGGCGCAGGAAGTAACGGGGGGTAGAGGAACCGCTCCCCACTCCAGCTCACCTCCGCCTCCCCTGAGCGCCCCCCGCTCAGCTTCTCCTCCCTCCCTCCCAGCCTTGCTGCGCAAAACAGCTGTTTCACAGGTGGCAAGCCTGGGAGGGAGGCGGGAGAAGCAGAGCGGCGGCGCATTCAGGGGAGCAGGCGGAGCGGAGGTGAGCTAGGGTGGGGGGGGCGCAGGAAGTAACCGGGGGTAGAGGAACCGCTCCCCACTCCAGCTCACCTCCGCTCCACCACCGCCGCCTCCCCCAAATGCCCTGCTGCTCGGCTTCTCCTCCCTCCCAGACTTGCTGTGTGAAACAGCTGTTTCGCGCGCGGCAAGCCTGGGAGGGAGGGGGGAGAAGCGGAGCGGCGGCGGTGCGCTCAGGGAAGCAGGTGGAGGTGAGCTGGGGCGGCGAGCTGGGGTGGCGGGGGCACTTTTTCCCCATGCCCCGGAGTCAGCACCTATAATGGCCGGTTCCAGAATGCCGCCCCTAGAAATGTGCCGCCCCAAGCACCTGCTTGTTTTGCTGGTGCCTGGAGCCGGCCCTGCTGATATGGATTGTTTTTGGAACTCACCGCTTGGGATCATCCATCATAAAACCACGCTTTGCGTAATCACTGTTGCTCAACTTTTCCTGCCCAAACACAAATGTGCTTCAGACAGCAAACGTTCCACCTAGGCTCACTATCTGTACGTTCAAATGAAGGAGAACGGCGGAATGAGCTCTGCGCTTGCCAGCCGGAGTAGCAAAGGGATAGTGAACTCAAGAACACAGACTTAAATCCACCCCCTGCTCCAGGACCCATGAGCACTGACCGTAGGTGTGGGGGACTGTGCTTTTGAGAACCCCTCCCACAGGCAGATCTCTAACAAGTCCCAGGGGCCGGGAGAGGGGGACTGGGAATGAGAGCTCCTGCCTTGCACATGGGGAGACACATTCAGGGAATGCGGGAGAGGAATCTCTGACAGGCGGATTTCGCTCGCTGTGGTTTGTGGCTGAAAAGAGAAGAGCCATCAGGAGGAGAGGGCAGGTAATTTGCCCCATGTAGAGAGGGGAGATTCAGTCCTCAACAGGCAGTGCTTTATACTTTGCCTTAGTAAGACCAAACAATGTGCTCAGTGGTGAGGTTCTCATATAGGCCTCAAAGGATCACGCGAGTCCTGAAGAGTGGAGGCATTTCGTACCTGTCTGTAGGGAAGGAGTAGTCCAGAAGGCATGAGATCACTGTGTCCAGATGCTCCGCCTCGCCAGCCAGCAGGGCCACTAACTTCTTCATCAGGGTCCTGGAGCTGGGCTGCTGGACTGAATCCAACCGGCTGCAAACCCCAGCCACAAGGTCTGCTGCCTGAGAGAGAGGGAACTAGATGAGACGGGACAAGACTCTCATCCCATCCTGCAGCTGGGGCAAGAGGGAACCTCAGCATCCCTGGAGAATCAGTTAGCCTCTAGGTTTTGCCTAAAAGTCACAATTTTCTATATTATTGGCAGGGCTCATTTCAGAGCCTTACAAGGTGCATTGTCGCAAAGACCACATATCAATGGCTCAAAGGAGATGAGTCCTATCTAGGCACAATACAGAGGTAACATAAGAATGGCCATACTGGGTCAGACCAATTGTCCATCTAGCCCAGTATCCTGTCTTCTGCTGGTGCCAGATGCTTCAGAAGAAATGAACAGAACAGGGCAATTTATCGAGTGATCCATCCCCTGTCATCCAGTCCCAGTTTCAATCAGAAGGCGTAGGGACACCCTGCACGGTGTTGCACCCCTGACCACCTTGGCTAATAGCCATTGATGGACCTGTCCTCCAGGAACTTCTCTAATTCTTCTTTGAACCTGGTTATACTTTTGGCCTTCACGACATCCCCTGGCAATGAGTTACGAGTTGTGTTGTGTGAAGAAATATTTCCTTAGGTTTGTATTAACCCAGGTTTGTGTGTGTGTGTGTGTGTGAGAAAGGATAAATAAAACTTCCCTATTTACTTTCTCCACACCATTCATGAATTTATAGGTGTGGGCATCCCATGGATTTATACAGAGGCAATATGATATTTTCTGTCTTATTATCTATCCCTTTCCTAATGCTTCCTAACATTCTGGTAGCCTTTTTGACTGCCATTGCACACTGAGTGGATGTTTTCAGAGAATTGTCCATGATGACTCCACCCTTGAGTGGTAACAGCTGATTTAGACCCCCTCCGTTTGTATGTATAGTTGGGATTATGTTTTCCAAGATACAGGAATCAGACTAGAAGATCTGATGGTTCCTTCTGGCCTTAAACTCTCTGAACGTATGACTGTTCCCAGCACTGGGAATTCTAGTTTCCGTCCATCTCAGCAGCAGCGCCCCATACCTTCTCCACCTTAGTCCCACCGCTGTTCACCATGGCAGACAGCAATCCCTCTGCAGTTGGCTGGCAGTTATTGTTGCAGTGATTCGTCAGGCCATCCATAACAGTCAGAATGAAATCTGTCCTCTCTCTTGGGTTGAAATAGACTCCAAAGAGCTGAAGCATACAGGGAAAAGTGTAATTTACAAAAGGCCTCGTCCTGATTCCACGGGGGGCTGATAACTACTGGAGCCCAGAGAAAGCCCTGTCTGGGGGTTGCAGGTCCTCTCCGGCTTCTCAGGGGCTCTGTTTTACTCCTTTCTATTACAGGGCCCCAGTGGCTGATGAGGCTTCTGCTGCGAAACCATATCACTCACAGTGAGGCAAGAGGACTAGTTAAACCATTACAGTGGCCAACCTAGGAGTGCTGCCGTGCACGTCAGGATGTGCATTTAGTGGTGTCAGACACCTACTTCCCAGGCATCCGAGGTGCAAGGGTCACCATTAAAAGATCAGCAGTTGCGGGATCCATGTAGTAATATTAGTAATGACTGTTACAGTACTCGGTCTTTGACTGTGACTCTATGTGATACCCTCCTACAACACATCCCAGCATAAATACAGCACCAAAGTCCTGATTACGACACCATCACCATACTTCCTGGCTTGCAGCCTGACCCAAAGACCATTGAAATCAATGGAAAGACTTCCATTGGCTTCAATAGGCTTTGGATCAAGCCTATATAGTATAGACCTCGTTGTGACAGCTTCTAACAACCCAAAGTACTAGAGCAGCAGGCGTTCAACCTTCCCCATATGGACACTCCCTTTCCTATACTAGGACCCTCCCAGAGTCCCCTTCCAAACTAGCCAAGACCCTGTCCCATTTGGCAATAAGGAAAGGGCAGGGTGGCTGTGCCCCCCAGGTTGGGAACCCATCTGCTAGAGCAGTGGTTCTCAATCAGGGATACGCATACCCCTGGGGGTACACACAGGGGCGCCAGGTTTGTATAATTTTTGGCATTGCTCAGAATGGGTCCAAGTCCCGCCTCCCCCTACACCTGCCTAAGGCTCTGGGAGGGAGTCTGGGTGCGGGAGGTGGTTTGGGGTGGAGGCTCTGGGAGGAAGTTTGAGCGCAGGCTCTGGGAGGGAGTCTGGGTGCGGGAGGGAGTTTGGGGTGCAGGCTCTGGGAGGAAGTTTGGGTGCAGGAGGGGTGCAGGCTCTGGGAGGGAGTCTGGGTACGGGAGGGGGTTTGGGGTGGAGGCTCTGGGAGGAAGTTTGAGTGCGGGCTCTGGGAGGGAGTCTGGGTGCGGGAGGGGATTTGGGGTGCAGGCTCTGGGAGGAAATCTGGGTGCGGGAGGGAGTTTGGGTGCAGGAGGAGTGCAGGCTCTGGGAGGGAGTCTGGGTGCGGGAGGGAGTTTGGGGTGCAGGCTCTGGGAGGAAGTTTGAGTGCGGGAGGGGTGCAGGCTCTGAGATGAGTTTGGGTGCTGGGTGCAGGCTCTGGGCTGGGATAGAGGGTTTGGGTGTGGGAGGGGGCGTGCGGCTGGTCCAAGGATGAGGAGTTTGGGGTGCAGCAGGCAGGCTGACCCTGGGCTGGGGCAGGGGGACAGAGAGGAGGACTCCCCCCAGCCCTCTCCCTGCTGGCGGCAGCGAGCTCTGGGGGAGAGGAAGGGGGGGCCTCCTCACCGACCCCCAACACAACTCTCATCCAAGCCCCCCCAGGCTGCTGCTCAGGAGGTCCAGCCAGGATAAGCCTCCCCCTCCCCTCCCCCGAGTCGACTCGGAGTCTCCTGCCGGGGGGCGGGGGGGAGGGCTGCCATGCGCTCCTCCCTCCGCAGGCGCAGCAGCCGCCTCAGCCTGCCCCCGGCGCCGCTTCCTTGTAGCCGGCTGCGGCAGCGGCTGGCGAGGGAGCACAGTGCGGAGCTGCAGGGGGCAGCCCCCCGCTGCCCAGGGAAGGCAGGGGCGCTTGGGGGAGGCGCGCGGGGGTGGCAGCCGGGGCCGGGAGAGGTGCGTGGGGGCGGGAGGCAGGGCTGGGAGAGAGACCCGGCCCCGAACATTGGTGGAGTTGGGTCCCCTGGGCCCTGAATTTTCTCAAGCCCGGGCACCATGGGCCCACATAACTTGCCGTCCCTGGGGGTACAGGGGGTACATCAACTCATCTAGATATTTGCTTAGTTTTACAACAGGCTACATAAAAAGCACTAGCAAAGTCAGTCCAAACTAACATTTCATACAGACAATGACTTGTTTATACTATCTACTATATCAGTGTTTCTCAATCTGGGGGTGGCAACCCCCAGGGGGGTCATGGGATGGGTTTAGGGGGGTCACAAGTTTAGGGTCGCCATTGGCGGTGGCAAGCAGGGCCCCTGCAAATCTAAGATACATGCAGAAGCTGAAGCCCAAGCCAAGCCCACTGCCTAGGTTTGTCAACTTCGTAATATTTAAAAACCGGACACTCATGCAGGAGTGCTGGACCTCTTCTGCCCCGCCTCTTCCCCCCGAGGCCCTGCCCCCCATTTGGTCCTCTTCTCCCCTTCCACTGTTGCTCACTGCTCTTCCCCTCTTCCCCGCCCAGGTCAGGAGCAATTTGCCTGCTGGGAGCTGCAGCCGCATGATGTGGGTAGGTGGCGGTCCCGGTTGAGTAGGGGCTGGTGCGGGTGATGACCTGGCACCTCCCCACCTCCCTCACCCGCAGTAACTGGACTTTGGGTGTCCAGTCAGTAGATCTGACCGGACACTATCAGATCCCCTTTTCAACCAGATTTTCTGGTCGAAAACCGGGCACCCGGCCACCTTACCACCGCCCGGGGCTCAAGCTGAAGCCCGAACCCCGCCCCCTGGGACTGAAATCAGGTACAATAGTCTGGAAAGGTTGAGAACCACTTGCTGCAGAGTAGATCACTCTTTATGAGCACTTGTTGTCTTCACTGTTGTAGCCGTGTCGGTCCCAGGATATTAGAGACACAAGGTGGGTGAGGTTCTATCTTTTATTGAACCAACTTCTGGTAGTGAGAGAGACCAGCTTTTGAGCTACACAGAGCTCTTCTGTCTCTGTCTGAAGAAGAGCTCTGTATGGCTCAAAAGTTTGTCTGTTTCACCCACAGAAGTTGATCCAATAAAAAAATTGGACCTCACCCATCTTGTTTCTTTCTGAGCATGTCATTTCTAGCCATGAGTAAGGGCGGGAGCTGTAATTCTTGGGTAAGCCATACACAATAGAGATGGGCGATCCAGGGACAGGAAGTAGTTTGGAGCTGTGCGATACCGTATTGTACTGACACCAATGTAGAATGGTCATTAGTGCCAGGATGTGATTACCTCTGCGATCCTGGAGGGGCTGTTGCAAACCACAGTGGGGCTCCAAGCAGCCAGAAATTCCTTGTTCCTCTGTTCAGTCCATTCCACATTCTTTCTGTCCAACTGTGCAACTGAAATACATGTTAATAACACTCTTAACTTTCCATTCTGCTTCCTGGCTTCTGCTCTCATCCCTCTTTACTGGACAAAGCCCTTTGTTTGGCCCTGATCCAGGAAAGCATTTAAGCACGTACATTATTCTAAGCAGATGAATAATCCCAGGGGCTTCCGTGGGACTACTCGCCTGATGAAAGTTACAGATGTGCGTAAATGTTGTGCTGGATCAGGGCCTTGACCCCCAGAGTAAAATGGCTCTATCAAGTGGTGACTGGAATCTAGCCAAAACACTTCAGTGGCATAGAAGTGGATTAACACAGTCATGAATCAAGCCCCAGATTTGGATCCAGATTTCCAACAGCCATCAAAGTTCTGGGGCGTTTGGGGTACAGGCATCTCGAACTGAACTAATTGGTCTGATGGCGTTGAATCCCCTATCATCGTGTCCCACTGACCCTTCCCATTCCCACTGATGGAATGAGCTCTACCAGTCTCAGTTTGCGGTAACGTGTGTTGCCTTTCTCTGTATTCCCCCCCTCCCCTTTCCTTTCTTTGAAAGTCAGGGCTAGAATTACGGGATGACTATCAGACGCTTGTTTCTAGATCCACAAAAAAACCAGCACTCTGTTCAAAGGAACAAATACCGAGCCAGATGCTCTACTTCTTCCTCAGGCACTATCCTGAACGGGAGCTTTGCCTGAGGAAAGTCTCTAGCATTTAGCTCCCAGGAGGGGGATTCAGATGCTCATCAGTGCTTCTCTTACTCTTTTGGCGCCACGCAATAGAGACGAGGTAATGAACAGCCCCTGCTGCCTTTGAGCTGATCGCCTTGACGGGATCCCCACAGCAGATCCCCAGCACTGCAACCAGGTGTCCGAGCCTGGTGAATGGAGACGCTTCCTAATTGTACAAAAGAGGAGAGGAGGAATCCATTACCACTGCAGGTAAAGCGGGCTGTGTCTCCTAGGCAAGGAGTCTATATCCACACAGTCCCTTTCTATAATGGGGCGTGATCCTCAGCTCTCCCTCTTCAGAAGAGGCTTGGGAGCCAGAAGAAGAATATAGGGCTCAATCCCGCACCACAGACGTCCACTGGAGTTTTGCCACAGACGTCAGTGGGAGCAAGATCAGGATCATAATGATCTGTAACGGCTGAGGTGGGCTGGAATGGAGAGGCCTCTTCCTGCAGCTGCACAAGAGGAAAGTATCCCATGGTACTAGGATGAGGAATGGAGGCAAACAGGGAACCAGCTGCGGATGAAATGTCTTCAGTCTCTAGGATTTTGAAATCTCTTTTCTCTGAAATTCATTAGATCCAACCATAGAAAAACCCGTTCTTCCTGTGCCCCTTGTTAGCTGCCTTTCCTGCATTGGAAAGAGGTGGCCTATTCCTCCAGGGCACTGGATTTATCTTCCAAGTGTATCAGACGCCAACCCATCTCAGTCAGGATGATGGACGAGCAACGAGATCGGTTTTTCCTCCGCCTATTAGGGAGCATTGCACTGTGGGGCCCATCAACATACTTCTAAGCAGGAAGTTTCTCTGGCGTGGGAGAGTGCCCTGTAGGTCTAGTTTGCAATCAGGTCACTAGAAGTCAAGAGTTACTCACATCCAGTTTGACTTCTGTGGCCACGAAGTTTAGGAGCAGTATGCTGCTCCATACAGCTCTCTCCCGCCGGCAAGCTTCCCTGGACTGCATCCAGGGGTCCATGAGCTGCAGGAAAAACAAGACAGGTTAAAAATAACAGGGGGAAAGGGTGTATACAAGTGATCCCCAAAGGATAATCTTTATTCTGGCTGAATCATCTCACTCTTACAGATACAGGCTGCGTCTGCTTTGTGCAGACTCAAAATTCACATGGAATTCTTCTCTTCGAACGAAAGCAAAGTGCATTTCTCTCTGAGGGCCCAGTCACACACCCGCTGAAGTCAATGAAAGTTTTGACATTGATCTCAGGACCGATCCAATGCCCATTGAAGTCAACAGAAAGGTCCCCATTTGATTTCAATGAGCATTGGATTGAGCCTTTAATGGATGCAGGATTGGGTCCTATGTAAGGAAGGGAAGGGTCAAGTCTTCTCTGGACAAGCCACACAATCCAGCATTTCATTCAGCAAAATAAGAGCAGCTGGAGGAAAACTTCTATTCTTTCATGATTGCAGACTCTGGGCCAGCCCTCATGCTCTGTAGTTAGCGGCAGTCTTGGTTCCCATTGCACCCATTGGTTCTCACTGTGGGACAGCTGGAGCTGGGAGTTCTGTGGAGGCCAGGTGCCAGCCCTCACGGGGGACTAGAGTCCTGGCAGCGACCCCTCCAATTGCATCAGGAGTGGCAATGATGGGCAGTAAAGGGAATAATGTCCTCATTTGGAAAGGACACTGTGATGTAAGGGCCACCTGGAGACAGGAAAGAAACTGAGGGTAACAATGGAGGAGATTGTCAGACCTCACAGATGGAAATAGAAGACTCCCCCGTGCTACATGAAACTTGTCACATATGCCCTAATAGGAGAACCCTGTGGAGGTGGGGCACTCCGTTCTTTCCTTAACTCTCCTTTCCCTCACAAGCTCTTAACAAGATTTTCCTGTTCCTCTTCCCTATCTTACCATCCTCCAACCGGCATCTCCAGATCCTGTTTACCTGCAAGATCCTCTCTAGCTCAGCCGGAACTGGATTTTCTAAAATCAGACTCTGGAGCATCTCGTTGAGGGTCTGCAATGTTTCAATGAAGAGAACCTGAAAGGAGGGGGAACCGTTATGCTCAGCGCCACAGAGCTGTGGATTATACAAATAATTTATCTTATGGGCTTGAGGCAAGAATCACAGGGTGAAATTCTTTGGCCTGTATTATACAAGAAATCAGGCTAGATCAGGGGTGGCCAACCTGTGGCTCCGGAGCCATATGCGGCTCTTCAGAAGTTAATATGCGGCTCCTTGTATAGGCACCGACTCCGGGACTGGAGCTACAGGCGCCAGCGTTCCAATTTGCCCGGGGGTGCTCATCAGGGGCGTAGCCAGGTGGAGGGAACAGGAGCAGTGGGAAAAAAAAGGCGCCACCCGCGGCGGTGCTTTTACCCACCCTCGGCAGTGGGACCTTCACTCGCTCTGCGGGTCTTCCAGGGCACCTCGGCGGCGGGACCTTCACTCGCTCTGCGGGTCTTCGGCGTCATTTCGGCGATGAAGCTTCAGTGCCGCCGAAGACACCCGGAGCTAGTGAAGGTCCCGCCGCCGAAGTACCGCCAAGACCCGGAGCGCCGCCCCGTCAGTAAAAGCGCCGCAGCAGGTGGCGCCTTTTTTTTCCTGCTCCCGGGTGAGTAAAATGAAAAAGGCGCCACTTGTGCTTGGTGGGGGAGCGGCCGCTGCCCCGCTTCCACCCTAGCTATGCTACTGGTGCTTACTGCTCAACCCCTGGCTCTGCCACAGGCTCTGCCCCCGCTCCACCCCTTCCCGCCTCATCCCCTGAGCCTGCCGTGCCATCGCTCCTCCCCTCCAGAGCCTCCTGCACGCCACCAAACAGCTGATCGGGACGTGCGGAGAGGGAGGGGGAGGAGCTGATCAGCGGGGCTGCCAGAGGGCAGGAGGCGCTGGGAGTGGGGTGGGGGAGCTGATGGGGGGCTGCTGACATATTACTGTGGATCTTCAGCAATGTCCATTGGTAAATTCTGGCTCCTTCTCAGGCTCAGGTTGGCCACCCCTGGGTTAGATGATCTAATGGGCCTTTCTGGCTTCCAAGTCATAAACCAATAGAATTTATAGTTCAGACCTTGTCCTAAGACAAGGTCTATAAAAATAAGGCCAGATCCTCAATGAGTGCATATTGACATAGCTCCATCAGCGGGCGTGAAGCTACACGGATTCATACCAGCGAAGGGTCTGGCCCATACTTCTTGTACACAATAATTGCTAAATAATTAGCTACTTCACTTATTCAATAATGTTGGTGCCCTGAGCACAAGAGAAACCGTATTTAGATTTGTTCTGGGCAGTGAATCCTTCAGGAATCTCAAGAAAACTAGCCTCACGTTTCAACTGATATTGGCCTGCCGTGATTCAAAGCTGTGCTCTTGACAATCACCCAGAAAGCCAGATGCATCGTTATATCCCTGCCTCATTTCCATTATAAACCAAAGGAAACTGATAACAGAAAGACATCTGCAGTATAAATGACCCTTTTCTTATAATTGATCTTCCAAATCATCCCCCAAACCTAATGTAATGAATTCATCAATGCCTCCCTTGGGAAGATAACATGCAGCAAAGCCCTTACCAGAGAGTAAGGAAAATGTTATAGCAAAAGAAAGTCCTACATTGAAATGAGATTTTTTAACATTAGAAATAAATATCACTTTAATAAATATATCACCTTGTCTTTGCAGGAGTGCCGCCAGCTTTTCTGCTGCCCTAGGCGGCGGAAGGTCCCACCCCAAAATGCCGCCCCCCACAGAGGCGGCGGAAGGTCCCGCCGCCGAAATACCGCTGTGGTCACCACCCCCCAAATTGTAGTGCCCTAGGCGACCGCCTAATGGGTTGCGCCGGCCCTGTGTCTTTGCCCTTTACTCCTCTGGGTCTTAGATACTATTCACTCCAATGATTTGGTTAGAGAGAGCATATGTGAGCATGCGGGATGTGAGGCAAATTAAGTGTTCTAAATTCTATTGACTTTGGTAGTGAATTTGGTCCAGTGTCCGTAATTTCTCTCCCCTCAACTTTAGGGCCATAAATGGCTTTTCAGAATTAAAAAGCACAGGCACTGAAAGCTTTAGCAACTCTGACAGTACGGGTCGGATGTTTAAAGATTTGCCACCATATTTACACCCACAATTTGCAGGCGCAGCTTTGCTCCTACTGGTCTTTTCACCCGTCAAGTTGATCACTTCGATGCCAAAGTACTGGATTTAGGTGTGAAATCAGGTATTTCAGGTGCCCACGTGAGCTAAGGTGTAACTGCAAATAATTGCAGGTCACAGGTAGGGACTAAAGTAAAGTTCAGGCTGAAAATGTGGCTGTATCGAGTGCCGCAGGACCCCAACTTTATTCAGCCCCTTCATGCAAGAGGACCTAGCTGTGGGAGGTGCCACACATCAGAAATACCCGGTCAGTGATCAAACAATAGCCAGCCCCATTTCTGGGGCAAGCACTAAGTACGTTTTCCTCATTCCACATGCCTCATTCTAGCTTCACCACCCAGATTGGGATCCCCAGTAGTTCCCTAGTAAATTGAAAACGGATGGATCATTTTCATAATTGGGAATGTGGCAGCTACTTGCTGTATGCATGGGACGAATGATCAGGGCCACGTCACCGGGGCTAAAGTCCCCAACTGATACTCCACAATGGCGTTCCATGAGAAATTTCGCTGACAGTGTAGTCACATATCACCAATATGGGCCCAAAGTAAGTAACAGGAAACCATTCTTCAGTTACCTTTGTGTACTGGCCGCTTATACCCCTGATTACTCCTTGCACCTGCAATGTCACTAGAAGTGGCAGGGAAAACACGCTCTTGAGGAATGTTCTCAGCAGGACCCATCTCTGGTGGGAGCTCATGGCCTTCACCACATGCTTTTTGCTGGTAAAAGGAAGAAGCCTGGATTGGACTTTGAGGTGCTGAAGCGTAACGGAGGCATCAGATGGTGAGCACATGAACTGAGGGTTATGCTGAAGGAGTGTGAGACTAAGAGACATCTGGACTATACAAGAGAACAAGATCATGTGAACAGTAACAATGTAGAAGAGTAAGACACTGGCAAAGATTAACAGAATACAGGAAAAGCACGGGAGGGCAGGGACTGGTGACCCGAATAGTAAATCCGGCTCAGAAACGCTACAGAAGAGAGTGAAGGAAATGACTCAGCTGACACCTCCAGAAAGAAAATCATCTCAAAATGTCTGCAGAGACTCTTGGCTTTGAATCACATGTGGAGTAAAGAGGATTACAAAGTTACTGGGTAGAAAATCATCAGTCAGCCATGCAATAGTCCCCCAGCTCCTCCCCTAAAGAGTCCTCAGCATCTAAAGAGAAAAAGGCACGAAGTGAGGGACTGCTATTGGCAACTCTGGTCCCACCGAGCATGGAGTGAGAAGCCAGGTGTGAAGGCTGGGCAGTTAAATGAGAAGTCACGTTACCTCAGCTCGATAATGATGGCCATGGCCTGGAGCCGTATGGTGCTGGAGAGAGAGTCCCGGGGTTCTTTCTTAATCATCTCCTGTAAGTCACAAAGGGGCAAACATAGAAAATGAGACACAAGTGCTCCCAGCATCAGTCCTACTCCCTCACACATTCGTTGAGGAGGTTATACAAAGCCCTGGCATCACAGCTAACTCTGGAGGCCTCAAAAAAGGCTAAATTAGCCACAGGCTTCTCCGGAGTCTCCAATAAATCCCCAGCTAAAAGAACATCAGATATTCCAAAAGTAACAAGGAGCCCAGCCAAAACCCAGGATCTTCCTTTCTGATGGAAGAGCTCCCAGATCATGAAGCTGCTCAGCCAGTGGTGTTGTCCAAAGGGATCTCATCTGTTTCTACCCAGCCACAAATTCACTCCCTCATTTCCTCATCCATCTCTGTTCACTCATCTCCTACTTCCCACCAACTAGCATCCTCTCTCTGTCCATTCACACTAATATTTCCAGTCAATCAGCACTGACCTCAATTTTACACACTGAAATAATTGCTTCAGTGTATACAACAAAGTTCTTTACAACTCTCCAGATTCCATGGACCCTAGCGTGGGTTTAGCAGCTAAGTATTCTCCACAGTTCATCAACCTTTTCCAACCAACAACAGGGACCCTGTGTATATTATTTACTCACCACTATGGCTCCTGCAGTGTCTGATGCAAAGTTGAGAATAAAAAAGTCAGGCATGTTATGCCAGTCGATGCTCTTGCTGAGAACAAACAAGAGTCTTAAGAAACTTTTTTTCATAATGAAATCCTAAACCAAAATGAGAAAAAATATATATCAGGGTGAAAGGGATTTAGATAGAGAACATCATCGGGTAGAATATTCTACCTTCATTCAAAACCCCTCCACACGGAACACCTGGTAGATAAATTAACAATGTTGCAGAGCAATGAATAGTCAGGATCAGAAATCGTGGTGAGTTGAGGATGATGATGTATCCGGGCAGCACCTACAATATACTGGGCTCTGTCTGCAAACAAAGGAAGACACAGGCCCAGCTCCCAAGAATTGACAGTCTAAGAAGGGTTCTGATGGCTTCCAGCAGAATGTTGGATTGTGTAGGACCTGACTGTGTGAGCTACTTGTTCAGAGAAGGGTTGGATCAAGGAGAACAAGCAGAACAGCAATGGGACTCCATGTGGAGGACTCCACACAGGGCCTGTTTTCTGTAGGACAAGTAGCCAGATGTAGCGTGACCATGTGTAATAAATGAAGGGGGGGGGCTCCCTTTTATGAACACCCAGCCAGCCAGTTAGCTATAAAGTCCCTCTTGGTAGCTGTTCTCTGCTTGCTTTACCTGTAAAGGGTTAACAAAGTTCCCCAGCTAAAGGAAAAGGAGTGGGCACCTGACCAAAAGATCCAAGGGGAGGGCTAAAACTTTTTAAAATGGGGAAAAAACTTCTCTTTGTCTGTGTCTGTTCTCTGGAGACGGGACTCGGAGCAGCAATTCTGTGTAAGGCTGGAACCAGGTATGAAAATTCATCTTCCATACCGAGAAAAATCATTGGACAGGGAATGACGCGATCAGGTTTATTTCTTTATTTTGGCTTGTGGATCTCCTCTGTGCTAACCCCAGATACTTTTGTTTTGCTTGTAACCTTGAAGCTGAACCTCAAGAGAGCTATCTTGATGCTTAATTTTTGTAATTGTTCTCTTTTAAGATCTAGCAAAAAGCCTAAGTTCCAGATGTACTTTCTTTGTTTTTGTTTTTAACAAAATTTGCCTTTTTGAAGAACAGAATTGGATTTTTGGTGTCCTAAGAGGTTTGTGCATGTTGTTTAATTAGCTGGTGGCAACAGCAGATTTCCTTTGTTTTCTTTCTCAGCTCTTCCCCGGGGGGTGGGGCGGGATTTGAAAGGGCTTGAGGATACCCCACAGGGAAGAATTCCCAAG
>NW_027054123.1:0-16000 GCF_011386835.1 Chrysemys picta bellii
TGGACTGGCACACGCAGTGGAAGAAGCTGCAGCAGGAGTGGGGTTTGCCGGATGCCCAGTGGAAATCGCTGCGGACTTTCCTACCCCCGGTTCCCAAGCTGTCCTCCCTGAAGGCAAAGCCCGAGGTTGAGGTGGTTCCCATCCTTGTGGAGCTGCTCTTCCTTGCGAGGGACGTTAAAAAGCAGCTGGAGTTCCACATTATAAAGATGCAAGTGCAGCAAAGATGGGGACTGCCCATGAGGATCCAGGATTCCCTGAGGAGGTTCATGTCTCCTTCCCCAGAGGAGAGAGGCCGGCTCTCTCACCCTACCTGCAGGGGCATCGTGACTCCGTACCGGTCACCGTTTCAGGTGTGTTCCAAGAAGGCTCGGTCTATTCAGTTGCCTCTAAGGGCCCCCTGTCAGAGGTGGCTGGAGGATGTACATGCCCTACCCACCAACAGAAGGCAGCAAATGGCCAGGTCTTACTCCTGGAAGCATCCTGGGGCAGCAGCTTCGACAGGGAAAGAAACCCCAGACCATGGCAGCGTATCGCAGACAGGGAAGCAAAGCACAGGCTCCTCTTGTTCCACACGTCCTCCAACGCCAGTGGAAGATACCACCATGGAGATGGGCAGGAGTGAGAGTGCGGAAGGAAACCAGGCTAACCCAGATCGCTGCACTCTGCCAGCAGGGGTGGATCTGACATCGCCACCTCCAGAAACCGCAGGAACAGAGAAGTTGATTGCAGCGACACTCCACATTTATGGGAGTGAGTTGAGAAAGCCCCTTACCGGTGTGAGCAGCACCAAAGGGACAGAAGAGACGCTGGAGCTGCACATGGAGAGGAAGGTTATCTCGGGAGAAGGCTCTTGCCTGAGACCAGAGGCACAGACAGGTGAGAGCAGGGCAGATCGTCCCAAGACCCAACGCCACCAGGTTGCCCCAGAGGCACCAGGCTCTGGGCAGCTGACAAGATCCATTCTTGACTCTCTTGTTGCTGGGCAGGCTGCGCACGACCTGCAGATCAAGCACCTGATGGAAATGTTGAGCAGCTCCCGCCCCTTGGTGGGCCAGGTCTCAGTCTGCCAGCTGTGCCGCAAAGCACATCCAGGAAAGGAGAAGGGTCAGAAAACTCAGGAGGAGACACAAGTATCTGCTGAGCTGCATGGTCTTCGAGACATCACGGCTCCACACGGGTTCGATGGAACTGTGAATTCAAAGCTCTCCAGGGACCAGCCGCCAATCAGAGTCTGCAAGTGCGGTAAGGTTCGACGGAAGAGACCTGCTGGCTCTGCAGGTGCTGACTTGCCCAGAAGATCCCATGGAATTCCACAACGATGGACTCCAGGAGACTCCTCAGCGTCATCCAACCACAACAAGCTGCCAGTGGTGTGGCTCCTTCCAGCAGACAGGAGCAAGACGCAGGATGGAATGGGGAAAACGGCCCCCACCAAGCAACCAAAGATGGTGTCCATTGCTACAAGTACAACAGGGCTTTCACAAGCCGGGAAGAAAGCAACTGGGAGTCCTGACGGTTCTCCTCCAAAGCCAGAAAAGGCCTCCAGAGTTAGGACACCATCCCCTTCAAGGAACAAAGTTCCAGTTCTCAAACGGATCTTAATGTGCCTCAGGCAAACCTTCTCCAAACTTCAAAACACAGTGAAGTCTCAAATGTCCAAGGACCCTCGTTCAAGAACACCTGATACTAAATTTACAAAGCCACCCTTTTGGAAGGCAAGGGCCTCCAAGGGTGTTTGGTAGTAGTATAAAGCCCTACCGTCAACCCCGCCCCTTGACCCCTTAAGCCCCGACCACTTGTCACCGGAAGACCCACACATGGGGGGTATTACTTCCGGTGTCAAGGTGGACACATGACCGGAAGCAAAGTGTGTCATGTTACCCCTATAAGAACTCCTCCCACTGCCCTCTACCAATCAGAATGGGTTTCACCCGCGTAGGCCTGTCCCGAGAGGAGATTTGACCAATAGGAGGGAGTTCCAGGGTGGGGTGAACCATCCCGAAGGGGTTCATGTGACCCCTCTAAGAACTCCTCCCACCTCCCTCTACCAATCAGGAGGGGTTTCAGCCACATAGGATTGCCCCGAGAGCAGATTTGACCGATCGGGGGTGTCCCGAGGCGGGGTGACCCGTCCGGAAATGGATAATGTGACCTCTCTAAGAACTCCTCCCACAGCCCTCTACCAATCGCAATGGGTTTCGGTCATATAGGACCGCCCCGAGAGCAGATTTGACCAATCGGGGGTGTTCTAGGGCGGGGTGACCCGCCCAGAAGAGGGTCATGTGACCCCTCTAAAAACTCCTCCCAGCGCCCTCTGCCAATCAGAGTGCACCACCATCACCCCATAAGTCCCAGTGCTGGGGCAGAAGAGGCCATCTTTTACCAGGAACGCGTGCTTTAGAAATCGTGGAAACATGGACTCCTTCACCACCCCAATGAGAACTTCGGACTTTGTTTTCGCCCCGAGGGCCTTTGACCATCCGCGGAGAAAGCGCTACATCAGCGACAGTTCCAAGGAGGAGGAGGGAGCGACCGAGGAGGGCCCTTTGGCCCAGGCGTTGATGGATACGCCAGAACCCGAAACCCAACTGCTTGTGAGACACCCCGATGAGCGTGGTGGCCTCTTGTCGTCCATCCCCCTGGAGGAGGAAGGCGAACACAGCTCGGGGGAGTCATCGGAGGACAAGGTGAATGGAAAAGACATCGCTCAGGTAAATGAATTATTAAGAAGTGATGGTTGATGATGGGGTGTAATGGGGTTAGGAACCGGGGGGCGGGGGGGTTGTATAAATTTAAAAAAACACAGTAGGAATTTACACTGTTTCTTTTCTGAAAATCTCTCGACAGCTCGACGATGCCTTTCTAGAGGAACAGGAGGCCCTGGACAGCGTTGCATCAAGCAGCGAAGATGAACTGGGCCCACCTTGGTTCTGCTCAACACTGATACAAATTGTTGAAGAGGACTTCGAGGATGACGGCTCTGAGGAGTTTAGGAGGAGGCTTGGCATGGAACTAACTGAGCCAGTGCCATGTCGTGAGCGTAAAAAAAGTCCTGCGGACTATTGTACGCGTTGCTGTTTATGCTGTCCTTAATCACTGCCTTAGGGAAAAGCTTTTTGAAGATTGTGAGGGCTGTGTCATAGATGCACCAGCCCAACGGCACCATGACTGTGTGACTTGGACTTCAGTGGCTATAAACTGCAAACTCCGGGGCCTGTGTGCTGAGCTGTGCTTGGAAATCCTATTAAACACTGTTATTGCCATAGGTTATGCTATGCAGTGTCTGTGCCTAACCCAAGAACATTTAACGCCAGCGGGGACCTTGATAAAAAACAAGCCCCAAGACATTCATTGAGATCTGCAAAGGGCCCCCACTTGGAATGGGTACAGTAAGAGGCCCTACAGAAAAATGTATTTGAAGTAAAAGAAAAAAAAAAAGAAAAGAAAAGCAGCCCAGTTGTGCAGACAACTTATTCCCCCAGCCCAGACCACAAAAGGGAATGCTAGGGAGGGGTGAGCCAATCAACCTGCTGACTATTTTGAAACAAAGAGTTAGGATGGTGTAAAAACCTCAGGGAGCTTGGAGCCTGTCTCTTTCAACAGAAACGCTCTTGAATTGCTGCTGGACTGCAAGAGGAGGTATGCGCCCTGATTTGAACTCTGAAAATAGATATTCTATAATGCCATTCTTTCGCCATGCCGTCTTAGTAAATAATGGTGCCTGGCTTTATTGCAGTGTGATCTGTTTAGCATGGAACCAGGAACTTGAAGCTGCATTTCACCACCAGGCCAAGGTAAAAACCATTTTAACTATAGATGTGCTTAATACTGTTAAATTAAAAAAAAAAAAACCTTCAGGTATTGCACAGGTTGTATAGGGATTTGGGGGTAATCCTAACTTAACATGTTTGCTTGTTCTTTAACCTGAAGGCCCAAACACACATGGCAGGGGTGGGGGTGGGGTGGGGGTGAACAGAACAACCATGTGCCTTTTATATGCAAGTGGGTTTACTGAAAAGTATTTTCAATGGATTTTAAAAGCAGTTTGGTTTTTATTTTGCAAAATGAGATGTCTTTAAAAAATGTTTGTGGGTTTGTTTTTTAAAGCGGTAGAAATAAACTCAAAACCTGTGTTTGTTGTACAGCCTGAAATGGATGATTTTGTTTTAAAGCTGTGACTTTTCAAATAGAAAAACACCCTAACGAATATTTTATTTTTTTAAGTTTACAAGACAGTTTCATGTGTTTTATAATGTTGTTTGCTTCACAGTACGGTCAAAACACGAGAGGGTAAACAAGCTCAGAAGAAAAAAGAAAGAGACAGCTGAAAAGGAAAATTCACCAGCATCAATGACTGATGGATGGATGAAGCCCAGTAAATATATTTTGCTTATTTGTTTCATGAGGTTTTGTATTTTAAGTAAATCCATAGGTGTGGGTGAGAAAGATGGTAAAGTTCAGTTTTGTAAAATGTCTTTTCTCCCCCCTCATAGGCACGGGCAGCTTTCCTGACAATGCTGTAGTCGAAGCTACAGGGACACCTCCACCAGAACCGCCAAAGAACCAGGAATCTGCTTTGAGACCTTTAACAACGCTAACACAAAACAGCACAAGCAGGAGTGCCGCCAGCTTTTCTGCCGCCCTAGGCGGCGGAAGGTCCCGCCCCGAAATGCCGCCCCCCCACAGAGGCGGCGGAAGGTCCCGCTGCTGAAATACCGCCGCGGTCGCCGCCCCCCAAATTGTAGCGCCGTAGGCGACCACCTAGGTCGCCTAATGGGTTGCGCCGGCCCTGAGCACGAGAGTGCAGATGAAGCATCAGGGCAGTCCAAACCTCATATACGTCAAACCCAAGGACAAAACAAAAGATTCTGGTAAAGACCAACCACGCAAACACAACTCCAGTTCCTCAGCGGCCACCACCACACCAAGCCCTGAGAAAACTGAGCAAAAACGCTCACATTCACAAACCCGGAGCACGCGCTCTAGGGGTTGTGAACGTGAGCAAAAATACACACATTCACAAACCTGGAGCACGCGCTCTAGGGGTTGTGAATAAAAAACCAAGGACTGACAGACCATTCTCCCAACACCATAAGCTCGTCACAGCTCCCCCATATTCTAGTATTTGGGAAAAGTATGATGCTTCATTCAGAAAACTGATGAAGATTTGGGGAAAATATGAGGCTTTGTTCAGAATACTGGTGGCTGCTATATCCTCAGGGGTCTAAAAGAAAGGAGAGCTGGAAACCACATCAAAAATGCAAAAGCTCTGGCAGGTGACTTTTTGAAAAATACTTCAATTTTTCCAAAAGGTGGCTCTGAGCAGGCGTGACTAGCCGTGGAAAGGGGCCTGGGTAAAAAGGGCACCCTCAAGGGTACACATCAGCTCAGGTGTAAACAAAAGGGGGGACAGCTCTTGGTGGACAAACAAATGGCGGACAAAAAGTTCCAGGCCAGGGTCTCAATAAACATTTTAAAAAAGGCTAAAGAGGTAATGAGGAAAAAAGCAAAAAGAGATGCCCCCTACTGGAGGCTCTCAAACTGGCTTGTCTGAAAATGGTGAGGTGGAACCCGACTCTCACGCAGAGTCTGATTTAGAAAATTCCCCAGAGGGCTCTCTAGAAGGTCCCTGTCTCCTCCTGATGACCCTCACGGAGGCCCCTCGGAGTCTGACTCTCAAATAGCATCTGATG
The DNA here is from genome assembly GCF_011386835.1 of Chrysemys picta bellii. Taxonomy (NCBI): domain Eukaryota; kingdom Metazoa; phylum Chordata; order Testudines; family Emydidae; genus Chrysemys; species Chrysemys picta. Next base: position 5,694 of record NW_027054123.1, read on the forward strand.
TAGAAGATGCCGCTGACGGTCCCATAGAGGAATCCCCAAGTAACCCTGAAAATGCAGAGGTGTATATGGAGAGAGTGAGAAGTTGGCAACGTGAATTACCTAGATTTGGGGGGTCGGTGTAGTGTGAGGAATTTTGTTTTGTCAATCCTGAGTGAATAAATTCAGCTCAGCAGGTTGTTGAAGCCATACACAGGGGAATACAGTTAGTTCTAGATGACGTTAATGGTGATTATGATGATTATGTTCAGTTACGTTTAGAGAGCCGAAATTTAACTAACCCTTTGTTTTCAGTCAGAAGAACTAGGGATGAGCTGTCTGCTGAGGATTTCTTAACTCAGGCCTCAAAGTTGCTACAGAGCAATAGAGAGCTGCATCTCGATGGGACGTTGCGCCTCGTTGTGACAGTTGTAAAAAACAGGGGTGGGGGCGCTCGTAGAGGTTTAAATTCTATCCGCGGTAGTCAAATCCTCCATAAGAAGAGACAATGCTTAGTAGACCTGATTTACACCGGTACCAATCTGTGTTTTGCGGGTGGGCTCTTGGCCATTATGTCCGACCGTAAACCTACGGACGCGGAATTATTAGCGGGGGCGAGAAAGTTGCAGGAGAAACTGGGGTGGTCAGATCAAAAAAAGGTTCTGCTCAGTGACGTAGCAACGTTTGAAGAGCATTTAGGAGTCAATATACAGGTGGTGCTGTATGCGGCGAAAAGTGGATGGGGCTTTTTTAAAACGGGGGGCCCAGTGTACCCCAAGACTTTTTTCATCCTGTTGCACGATGAGCATTACTATGGGGTTCTGGATGTGAAAAAGTTGTTTGGTGTGAAAAATTATTGTGAGTTTTGCCACATGGAGTACAGTCACGACCACTCTTGCAGGTATCGTTGCTGCCTCTGTTTGAGTGTAACGTGCTTGGACAGCATGGGCGTGCAGCTGAGGTGTCCTAGCTGTAGACTGTATTGTCGATCCAAAAAGTGTTTAGACGGACACGTCGACTGTGCATCGAAAAAACAAGTCGAATGCCTGTCTAAAACTTTGTGTGATAAGTGTCAGTCTTATGTGGACAAGCGGCACAGGTGTAAAGGGAGGCACTGTAAGCAGTGTCAGGGTTTGATCGCTGGTGATGTAGACAGTCACCTGTGTTTTATGGACAGCCTTAGAAAGCCCAAATCATCAGAAAAGTATCTTTTTTATGATTTTGAATGCACACAGGAGACTGGGTTGCACACACCCAATTACATTTTTGTTATGTCCCTAAAGCCGGGAAAATCCTGGGAATTTAAGGGCAACAAGTGTCTTTCTATGTTTGTTGAGACCTTTATTGGCAAAGAGTTCCAGGACTACACGTTCCTAGCTCACAATTCCAAAGGTTACGATGCGTACTTCATCATTAGACAGTTACTGAAGGAAAAGATGTGCCTAGAACTGATCACTCAGGGTGCCTCTTGGGGCCAGATTCACCAAAGGGCTTAAGTGCCTAACTGATGGTTTAGGCACCTAACTGCCAGAATCAGGCCCCACTGGGATTCCCCCCCCCCCCCCCACCCCCCGCCCAGCTGCTGCTCACCACTGCAGGGTCCTAAACTCACTTGATAGTCGTTTACAACAAGAGGGTCCTAGAAGAAGGGTTTAAAACCCTGCCCTACGACTTTTAGAAATGGATACGAGGTGGAAACACCTCTTTTCTGCAATTCTCGCGGGGCCTAGCAACTGCGGGAAAAGTTACTTTATAAAAAATGTGTAGGATAATGCCAAACAAACACTATCTGTTATGCTTGAGAATATTGTGTGGTGTTACAGTTGTTGGCAACCTCTGTATAAAGAACTGCTCTGTAAATATCCCTTTATCAATTTTGTGGAGGGGCTGCCTGATGCTTTTGACGATGACCGTTTGTTTCCTACCAATCAAGTAAATATGATTATCATAGACGATCTGATGAACTCTGCTTGTGAAATCGAGAAAGGTTTTACCAAGTATGTGCATCACAGAAACCTGAGCATTATGTTTATAGTTCAAAAGGTATTTTGTCAGGGGGAAAAGAGTCACACGATTAATCTAAATGCAAAAACCCCAGGGATAAATTACAAATCGCTACGCTCGTTCGGCAAATGTACCCCTGCAAAGCTGAATTCTTTCTAGAAGCTTTTGAGGATGCTACCAAAAGACCTTATGGCTACCTGGTGGTGGATTTAAATGCTTCCACACCAGAAGCTTATAGACTAAGAACTGGTGTTTTCCCTCCAGACTGGCTAGTGGTTTATACTTTGAAAAGAACAACAGCCTGGTATAAAAAGAGATGAACTATTGGCAGGCCCCTTTGTAGCAGCTGGGGTTGCTGACCGAAATCATGTCTAGCTGTGTAAAGAGAAACCTGGTCCTTTTAAAATTACTTAGCAAATCGTCCCCGCAGCAAAGGAGGGCAACACTATGTTCGGCCTCTGACGATTTAGCAGCGGCCATCTCCGAAATAGCGCTCAAGCTCCCAACTTTCCTGGGGGTGTAATATATTTTCTTTAACAGAGCTGCCTAGACATGACTTTTATTGGCACCGTCTTTTACTAACACAAATATGAAAGGGGATACATTCATATTGACACATTTCAATAAATACGTTTTATTAATCGCCTGGTTTAACACGACCTTTTACAGCCGCCTGTAAAAATGGACTCCATAAGGAAGTCTGAGCTGGTTCATTCTTCCATTTTGTCCTTTTCCAGATTTTCGTCTTGATATCTGTGTCTCATATCATGCATCAGCTGTTTTTGCTTATGTCTATTTACTCCCACGGGGCTACCGATGTGTAAGTTCTCAAAGGCCTATAGAAAGGCATCGTCGAGCTGTTGAGAGATTTTCAGAAAAGAAAGTAAGCACCCCACTGCTTGTTTTTAGATTTACACAACCCGCTGGTTCCTAACCCCATTACACCCCATCATCAACTGTCACTTCTTAATCATTCATTTACCTGAGTGACGTCTTTTCCATTCACCTTGTCCTCCGGTGACTCCCCCGAGCTGTGTTCGCCTTCCTCCTCCATGGGGGTGGACGACAAGAGGTCACCACGCTCATCGGGGTGTCTCACAAGCAGTTGGGTTTCGGGTTCCGGCGTATCCATCAATGGCTGGGCCAAAGGGCCCCCCTCGCTCGCTCCCTCCTCCTCCTCAGAACTGTCGCTGATGTAGCGCTTTCTTCACGGATGGTCAAAGGCCCTTGGGGCTAAAACAAAGTCCAAATTTCTCACGGGGGTGGTGAAGGAGTCCATGTTTCCACGATTTCTAAAGCACGCGTTCTTGGTAAAAGATGGCCTCTTCTGCCCCGGCGCTGGGGCTTATGGGGTGATGGTGCTGCACTCTGATTGGCAGAGGGCGCTGGGAGGAGTTTTTAAAGGGGTCACACGACCCTCTTCTGGGCGGGTCACCCCACCCTGGAACACCCCCGATTGGTCAAATCTGCTCTCGGGGCGGTCCTATGCGACTGAAACCCATCACGATTGGTAGAGGGCGGTGGGAAGAATTCTTAGAGAGGTCACATTATCCACTTCCAGACGGGTCACCCCGCCCCAGGACACCCCCGATTGGTCAAATCTGCTCTCGGGGCAGTCCTATGTGGCTGAAACCCCTCCTGATTGGTAGAGGGAAGTGGGAGGAGTTCTTAGAGGGGTCACATGACACACTTTGCTTCCGGTCATGTGTCCGCCTTGGGTGGGACTTCAGGTGACAGGTGGTCGGGGCTTAAGGGGTCAAGGGGTGGGGTTTAAGGGGCCAAGGGGAGATGATACAGTTTGATTGGTGGTAGGGTCCTTATACTACTTCCGTTTTCCATACTACTGAATCCCACCCTGCCAGCATGCCCACTAACAGAAGGGGCCCACAAATTCCACCATCTCCCTAGCATCCAGCGGGCACCATCAACACAGCTCTGTGTCAAGGCATCATCCATCCTCCGTGGCCTGCCACGCCCCTGCTAGTCCAGTCCAAACAATGCACCTGGAGGGTGATGGGCTTGAACACACAACTCTCAGTCCTGATGTGCAACTGCCCTCTGCTCTGCCCCTCTCTGCTTAGCTCTGCTGCTGCATCCAGCTCTGCTCGGCTCTGCAGCACCCTTGGCGACTCTAGACCTGCGCAGGGGACAGATCATCTTGCCGAACTGCCTGGTATTTTTTATGATGAGAACGAACCTCAGGACTGTTGCCCTCAAACCCAAGTCACACATACGCCTGATCAGGCTATAATCAATCCAGTCTCAGTTCCACCCGCGTCATTCACTTTTCTCCCTTGAGTGGAAGAGTTTCTTCCAGTAATTGAAGATTTGTGGTCCATGGATTAACTATGAAGTTAAATTAACTGCAGACAATTTAAATCACCCACTTACATTTTCTGGTCCTCTGAATATCCCGACAGAAACCCGGAGCGGATAGGAATGGCTTTTGCTACATTTCATCCCAGGGTTTATCAGTTTTATTGTTTTTAGACTGTTTGGCATTTTCCTGCCATTAATCAAGTTCCTCTCGAACCCACTGCTCTGCAGATCCATTCATAATGCTCCATGGATGGATACGCAGGCGGCATCACACTCGTTAGCCACCCACTTACCTGTGGCAGTTGGAAATGGGGCCCATGACCCTGAGCTCCGGAAATGCAGCCCTTGAGGAGGGAAAGGAGCAGCTCCTCCGCTATTCAGAGGAAAACAATAAAATCTAATAGATACTTAATCTGGTCTGATGTGATTTGTGCAACAGAGGACAGCAGTGCATGTCCATACACAGTCCCCTGGAGATGTAGGGCTGGGGATCATTGCTTGACATGGCTGACTATGAATGGATTGCAATTAGGACTGGGTGGATTGGGTCTTGTTACAAGATGTGCTCATTACTTTGGGGTATGCTCATTTATTCGGGTTACTCTTCTGGGGAAGGGGATTCTGTAATTCTATCAGTGTACTGTTTGTGTCATTTGTGTTTTTATATGGAGTTCTACTTCTCCCTTCTGCAAGTCCCTTCCCAATGGAGCTATCCTGCAGGACCTAGGTTCCCCAGGGCTGGGTTTCTCCAGCCCCAGAACCGGATGAACACCCCCCCCCCCCCATGCAGAGTGGCTCCCCGTCACTGGGTGTGTGCAGCTGCAGGCTCCCTCTTTGTCTGTGTGTCCTGTCTGACTCCCACGTGCTGGCTCGCTCTCACCCCTTGGGAGGGCCCACTTTGCTTTGCTGCTTGGCGAGATGCAGGCTCCAGTGCCTGTAGCAGCATCCAGGAGTGGTAGCCACTGGACCACTCCAAGAGAGACGCCCAGCTCCACCCCAACAGCTGGGCGCCAGCTCCTTCCTTATCATCATCCCAGAGCTCATCTGTGCTTGGAGCAGGGCTGCCTGTGCCCAGCTGGTGGGTGCATCCACCCGGGCAGGGAGAAAGTGCAGAGAGTCCAAATCTGAATGCACTGTTTGGTTCTTTCCTTTCAAAAGTGGGGGCCAGTCTTTACTCTGGGGCTGGATTCTGTATATTTGATGTTTTCTTTCCTACTAATCTGTCTAGCCATAACTGGATTGCATGGGGTTTTCTCTCTCTCTCTCTCTCTGTTTTTCTTTCCTTCTCAACCCCACAATAGGTGCATTGGGCCTGATTCTGATCTCCAGCTGGTGTAAACGAGGAGTAGCCCCACTGAAGTGAGTTTACATGGGGGTAAAGTCAGTGTACGTGGGATCAGGATCAGGCCCGTTGAGTTCAAGGCTCGCCGGCTGTACCCAGAGCACAGGCGGGTCTCTGATCCCACTCCCCATCTGGCAGAGAGGAGGGCTGCAAATCCCTGCCTCCCTGTCCACGCACCCCACCCACCTTTGGGTGGAAAACTCCATTAGCCCCGAGTGGGGTCAGTTAGTGTCACTCCCAGTTCCGGAACATGCCCCGAGGATGTCGCTTTTGGGGGCAGCCCCACCTGAGAGCCAGCTGGGGTGGCATGGGATTGCAGGGGCCTGGCCCGGGGGTTCCCAGGTGGCTTCCCCTGCATTACTAGATGGGAACAGCAGGCACGAAAGCAGCGAGACGTGAGGAAGCAGCCAGGGCAGGGGGGGGGGGGGGGGGGCTGTCAGTGTTGGAAAGCTGGGGGGGGGGGTCTGCTTTATTGATGGAGGCAGGAAACGTTCTTTCCTTGTGATGTCTTTAAATATTTATTTTAGATGGGGGAGGGGCCGGTGAGAGAGAGGAGAACTGGGCAGCAGCTGGAGGGCCAAGAAATGCATCGAGCTTTTAAAAGCTGAACCAGCCCTGGGGAGGGTAGAGGTTTCCCTGCTTGGGGAGGGCTGTGCAGGCAAATCGCACCTGCCCTTCCAGATGCACGGGCGCCTCATTGTTCAGCCCAGATGAGCTTATCTGGCATTATGCAGGGCGGCTGCTGCCTCTGTCTAGCAAACAGCAGCGCTCACAGCAAAACTAAATGGAAGTCGTCAGTGGGCTTGTTTTAACCTCCAGCGCCTGCTTCCACAGTCCTGGTGGGCTCCCTGCCCCGCAACCTGCCTGACCCTCCGACTGTTTCCAGCCTGGATGCTGGTGCCCTTCAATCCTGACCTGCAGCCCCCCTGTTGTCCCAGCCCTGGGCTCCCCACGCAGCCCTGTCCATGCCCCTCACTCCTGACCTGCAGCCCCCCTGTTGTCCTAGGGTTACCATATTTAAAAAATAAAAAAAGAGGACACTCCACGGGGCCCTGGCCCCGCCCCTTTCCCCACCCCATCTCTGCCCCAACTCCACTCCTTCCCCGCCCCAACTCTGCCCCTTCCCCGTTCCTTCCCCAAAGTCCCCACCCTAACTCTCCCTCCTCCCTCCCAGCCACGCGAAAAGGGCTGCCCAAGCGCTACCGGCTTCACGGTTTGCTGGGCAGCATCCAGACCCTGCGCCCCCGGCTGGTGCTTCCCCAGCGCAGCTGGAGCCCGGGAGGGGAAGCGCCCAGCCGGGGGCACAGGGTCTGGAGGCTGCCCGGCAAACCGTGAAGCCGGTAGCGTTCGGGCTTCGGGCAGCCCCCTTGCCTCCGGACCCTGCGCCCCCGGCCGGGCACTTCGCCTCCCGGGCTCCGGCTGCTCTGCTCCTCCCCTGACTCTTCGGCTCTGTTTAAGAGCCGAGCTGCCCGAGCGCTACTGGCTTCGGGCAGCCCCCTTGTCTCCAGACCCTGCACCACCGGAGCAGAGCAGCTGGAGCCCGGGAGGGGAAGTGCCCGGCCAGCGGCTGGGGTCCGGAGGCAAGGGGGCTGCCCGAAGCCGGTAGCGCTCGGGCAGCTCGGCTCTTAAACAGAGCCGAAGAGTCAGGGGAGGAGCAGAGCAGCCGCGGGAGAGGAAGTGCCCGGCCGGTATTTTCCCGGACATGTTCGGCTTTTTGGCAATTCCCCCCGGACAGGGGTTTGATTACCAAAAAGCCAGACATGTCCAGGAAAAAACGGACATATGGTAACCCTATGTTGTCCCAGCCCTGGGCTCCCCACACAGCCCTGTCCATGCCCCTCACTCCTGACCTGCAGCCCCCCAGCTATCCCAGTTCTTAGCCTCTCTTGAGTAAAGAGGTACAATGTGGAGATTTGTGTGGCAATGCTGAGAGAGGGACAAACATCCACTGGGGTCTGGGAGGAATCATTTCAAGCATTCATTTCAATCAGGCCTTCAGAAGGGCTAGCCCGCGGCCCCTACAGCGCACTTCTTCATTAGCAGCTGAAGACACTGAGCTGCAGGAAGTGGGACAGAGAAGCAGGCCTGCGTGGCCAGGGCATGGGGGAGCAGCACGCAGCCCCTTTCCTTGCTGGACACTCAGCAGGGGCCAAGCAGCCGTTAGTGCTCGGTTCTAGCCCCCAGCGCAGGTAGCAGAGGGGCTGTCCACTAACGTAGGGCCAGAACCGCACAGCAGAGACTGGACAGGACGGGACTCCTCCCCTAGGCTCCACCCCAGGGGCAATGCGTGTGTGGCAGGGGCGGAAGGCCGGAGCGAAGGGGCTGGGCACGGGATGGCGGGTGCAGAGCATCCCCCAGAGGTGCAGGGGAAGCAGCTGCCCGAGAGCACTGACACACACTGCTCCTGATACCAACCCCTTCTACCCTCAGCCAGGAGGAGGAGCAGGGACGGGAGAAGCTGCTGCTGTGAGCCGCACAGCTGGGCCAGGGCTGGTCCTATGACTATTAACAGCCCGGCAGCAAAGGGAGACATTGCAGGGGTGGCAGATCCCCCGAGGCAGAGCAGCCTGGTGAGACCCCCTTTGCAGTATGCGCTCAGTCCCCGGGTGAGGGGTCCCTGCCCAGCCCTGCGAGCTGCCTCAGCAGCAGCGAGAGGGTGCCCAGGGTCCCTGCGGTCACTGCCAGGGCCACAGCGCCTTACCTGCATCTTCATGCCGTCGAGTCCCAGCCTGCGTGGAGAGAGAGCACATCACTGCAGCAGCCTGGGGAGCGTGGTGCTGTCCCCAACCTCCCGCAGCCCCCAGGCGTCTAACACTGCTGCTGGGGCACAGAGTACTGAGCTTCAGGGGCAGCCTTGCAGCAGGTTCCCCGGGGGCCCTGGCCTGCCCCTTCCCAGCCTGACTGGGAGAACTGGAGCGAGTAGGACTCACTAATAAAGAGCCAGTTTCTGGAGCTGGCTGCTGATCAGTGCAAGACCCCCCCGTTCGCATGTCCCCTGCACAGAGCTCCCTGCTCGTGGGGCCTACGCAGCGTGGTGGCCCTGGGGGCAGAGCGGGGTCCCCCATGGCAGGTCTGGGCAGCAGGTTCCCTGCTAGGGCCTGGGGACTCCCGCGCAGGGCTCTCTCTAGCTGAGCCCTGCGCTGTCTCCAGGGCTAGGGAGGTTCATGGGCCTGGCCTTACCAGAGGTAATCAGGGATCCTGGAGACATGCTCCTGGAAGGCTGGAGAGCTCTCCCTGTTGCCCGCCCTAAAGGGCTCGAGGGGACAACAATGGTCCGTCACCCGGTGTGCTTGGCACCAATAAAGACACCGAGGGGAGAAAGCAAGCCAAGTTTATTTCAGAGCTCTGAAATGGCACTAGGAGACCGGCATGTCTCAAATCCAGTGCAACAAATACAAACAAATTTTACCTTTTATACTCCAAACTGTTTGCATACATCTCTTTGTCTGGCTGTTCCTCCTTACCCCTCCCTTCCAGACAACTGTTACAATAAACTCTACATAAGCTTGTGAGAAAACTTTCTCAGTCTTTGCGACCTTGGATTAGACGCCTGCAAACTAACTACCCCGCTTCTTATCTCTATTATTTCTGCTAGTGTGAGTGAAACTGCAGCCATCTGCTAAAAAGCTGACATTACATTTCTGCTTCAGCCTACTTCAGAGCATGTAAACAGTTAGCAGAGAAGTAGGTGAGAGTTCACAAGATGGGGTTTGGGGGTTCAGATAGGCCCAGAGCAAAAGAGCTTCATCGGCACTTTTGGCCTTCCACTCTCCCGAGTTACCTGGTAGCTATGCCTAGTGGACCCCAACATCCCCATCCACGTACCAGCCAACCAGCATGTTAATGGTCTTGGAAATCTGCCGAGAGAGAAGGCGTCACTCCCCTGCAGAGCGCAGTGGTGTTCGGCTTGGGCCTGCACAGCATGACCTGACCTCGTGACCAGCTCCAGAGCAAACCCCAGGCTGGGGGCTGTCTACAGGCGAGCAAGAACGTCTACATGGGGCTCTGGTCACAGAACAGACCCCTTGGCATCCCCATGTCCATTCCCCATCACAGGGCAGGAGATCACTCTCCAGCCACGGCCTTCCACCAGCTGACTCCACACCCCCCAGCTGTCCCCAGCAAAGACTCTGCAGAGGGGGGCATCTGGCACGCCCAGCCTCCACTACCACTGTACAATGTCCAAGCGGTTGCTCACGCTCTCCTCTCCCGCCAGCCTGCTCATGCCCTTGTCATCCGCCATGAACTCTCCTGTGTGCAGCGCCCAGCACAGCAGGCCCTGAGCCTGCCTGGATTGCTGGTTGCTATGGTTACGTGCCAGCAGCAGGGCATCTGTGCAGAGCTGGGGAGTCCCAGGCCGGACTCTCCCGCACCTGGGCAGGAATTGGAGCCAGCTCCGTTGATTCGTTGGGAACGGTAACGAGCAGCCTACCGGGCCAATGCTGATGGCCTTGGTGAATCTGTCTTCAGCCTTGATGTGGTCGTACAGCTCCGCGATGGCTCGCTGCCTCAGCCGGGCGCTGTGATGGGCTTCGTACACGTTCAGGATGGCTGAGACGGGAACAAGAGAGACACAATAAGGAAACTCTTACCAGCTGCCTGGTTCCAACTCCTGTGCGAGCAGGGCCTGGCCCCGAGCCCCAGAGAGCTCCCCCCATCCCTTCCC
>NW_027054124.1:0-16000 GCF_011386835.1 Chrysemys picta bellii
TTAAGAGGGGTGTGATGAAGCTGGAATGGTCTTAATGGTTTCTCTGAATATCATGTGTGTGCCTCAGTTTCCCCATGTGTTACTCAAGTATCAAGCTGGTGGGATACGGGTGTGTGATCATTGCGGAGACCTCTAGAGGGCAGGTGTGATTGTAGAGTGGCTGCCTGGGCATAGAGAATGGCCAAAATTCTGTATCCTGGAAGCGATGGCCTGACCCCGTCCTCTGCAAGGAACTAGCCAAAGGTGTGGGAGAACAAAGAGATAGGGGGAGGCCAGGTGACCTGTTTTCCTGGGAAAGAGAGAAAGCACGGAGGAGGGGCAGCTGGATGTCACTGAAGATGGGGGGCTGGAATCGGGTCAGTCTCTTGGTTTGGGAATCAGCGGGGAGAGCCCAGGGCCGGATCCGGTCTCTGGATGCTCCCCAAGATGGACTTTGATTTCTGTGTTAACAAGATCTGTTCTATGCTGTGTTCCCAGCCTGCCTCCCCCAGCCCCAGGTTCACCCCCCGCCAGCTGTACCCTGTTCTTATCCCTGGCTCCTAGTCCCAGGCAGAGGCACTGAAACAATCTGTACAGTGTGTGTGTGTGTGTGGGGGGGCACTGAGAGCCATTGAGAAACCCCTTCAAGCCAGGGGGTGTGGCAGGGCCCACCAGCCTAGATCAAGCACATCTGCCACCACCATCCCCCGCCATGATTGTGCCCCTGAGCCCCTCTCCTTTCCCACCTCCCAGCTGGGGCCCCCCACCCTGCATTCAGTTTGGCCCCTGCCAACCAGAGGGCTGGGGAGGGAGGACAGCTATTGGACACCAGAGGTTGTACCAAGTAGACTCCTCAAAAGTGGGTGTGCTTGTCCTGGCTTGTTGCTCCAAAGCTCTGTAATAAAGTTATTTTACTGGAAGGGTGTATGTGGCATACATTGAATAATAAGACTAAAGTACTGTATAATGGCAATGTGTATGTGTTCATTGTTGGGAAAAGGTGTATGAGTGAAGAGTGGAAGTTTCTTTTGTAGGTTAAAAGAAGCCAAGAAGGGGAGAAGGAAAAAGAACAGAACAAGTTAACTAAAAAAACTATAGCTAGCAAACTCAGTCCAAAGATAAGACACTGGCTCCGTTCAAGGACACTGCTCACAGCTAAGACTTGGCTGACAACCAAGAAGGGGGGGCTTGAATGTGCCCAAGCAGCTGTAAAATCTGCAAAACACTGCCAGGCATTAATGAAATGTGTTAGTTTCTTTTCTCACAGGTAAAAGAAGCGCTACCCAAAGACCCTATCAGCCCTGCCACTCCTTGGAACCAGGAGAATGGATCTATGTAAAGCTCCACCAATGAAAGACTGCTTTGGCTCCACACTGGAAAGGCCCTTACCAAGTCCTGCTGACTACCAACACTACTATGAAGTGCCAAGGATTGACTGCCTGGACCCATGCGTCTCACTGCGTCTCCTTTTGATATTTCTTTTCTTCCTTCTGAACAGCAGGAGAGAAGGACAAGGTGATGTGCTGGTAACCTCTCCCTTGTCCAGTGACAGAGCTAACCTGCATTCAGTATTTGATACAGAAACCAAAGCACTACAGGGTGATGTGCTGGTAATCTCTCTCCTGTATGATGCTGAGCCACGATTCCTTCAGGAAAGAAGGAGGAAGACTCACTCCGCTGAAATTGCCAAAGTCCAGGAATTCCTGACTACAAAAGACATTAAGAACTGACCCTGGTGAAGAAACAAAAAATTATACACTGGCAGGAAGAAACTTTTGGGACTCATGTTTGGGAATGTGGTATTGATTGAATTTGGGGGTGTGACAGTGTACCCCATAAGGCTTTATGGGGAGGTGGTGCTTATAAATTTATGTATGACATAACTGGAATATGTTTTGTGCTGCCTGTGCCATGTAACATATCTCCGTAAGAGTTATGGTCTACTATATCTATTCATCCTATTTGTACATATATATCATTTCCTACTCGAGGTTAAGAATATGGGCTGTATGCTTGCCTGATTTCTAAGTAAGCTTTGTGAGGCATTTGGTCAACTTCTTTAGGAAGGAATTCGCCAGGTTAAGTACCTGATCAGGAGACACTTAGGGAACAATGCATCTTGGAATGCTCCAATCCACATGAGAAGTCTTCCTGGAGACATGCAAGATGCCATGTGGACAATGGTGTCGGCCTGCAAAGACTGAGTCATGCAGGGGCATGTGACTTGCCCAGGTGACTCCAAAACTCCATCTTGGAGCTGGGCTTTGCATAGGAGGGAGGAGGGGGGTCTCCACCCACAAGAGAGAGTCTACTTAAACCTGTGGGAGACCCCTCCATTTTGTCTTCAGCTGGCTAAAGAAGGAGCCTCTCCACCCCCCCGCCCCAGGATACTTGAAGGAGACTGAAACAAAGGACAGTAACTGCAGGGGGTGTGAGTGATAGCTGGACCCAGGCTAAAAGGAGATTCGCCTGTAAAAGGGAGCACTCTGGAACTGGTGAGGAAATTATCTGTATTCAGTTTAATTAGGCATAGATCTGCGCATTTTATTTTATTTTGCTTGGTGACTTACTTTGTTCTGTCTGTTACTACTTTGAACCACTTAAATCCTACTGTCTGTATTTAATAAAATCACCTTTTATTTAGTAATTTACTCAGAGTATGTATTAATACCTGGGGGAGCAAACAACTGTGTATATCTCTCTATCAGTGTTATAGGGGGCGGACAATTTATGAGTTTGTCCTGCATAAGCTTTATGCAGGGTAAAACGGATTTATCTGGGTTTAGACCCCATTGGGAGTTGGGCATCTGAGTGCTAAAGACAAGCACACTACTGTGAGCTGTTTTCAGGTAAACTTGCAGCTTTGGGACAGGAGATTCAGACTCTGGATCTGTGTCTGGAGCCAGACGGGAGTGTCTGGCTCAGCAAGACAGGGTGCTGGAGTCCTGAGCTGGCAGGGAAAACAGAAGCAGGGGTAGTCTTTGCACATCTGGTGGCAGCTCCCAAGGGGTTTCTGTGATCCAACCCGTCACAGGGGGTTTATTCCACAGGCTGCGCCCTGTGTTTTTGGATAAGTCCTTCAGCATGTATTGCCCTACCTAACTGGATTTTAAATGACAAATACCAAAGGCACCTTGTTGCCACTGCCCCCGCCAACCCCTCCATTACACTATTACCCCTGTAAAACATCTAAATACAGACAATGCCATATATCTGATAAAACCCAATGGCCAAGGCCTTCACACTTTAGTGATTTATTTAAATATTGTCTGAAAAAGTTTATTTTTAAGTTTCAGGATATCCCATATAAGCGAACAATTGAGTGGAAAAAGACTGGTCAAAGGAGATAAAAGTATATGACATCACTACAAATGAGCTTCAAGAATTTGAAATTAAGGTTTTATAATAGGATTGATATAATGGCCATTCGAGGGGTCTGTAGTATATCAGGGGGAAGGGTTCCTTGTTGTTTTGGTTACCCAATTAGTAAATAATCAGACTCATACTCAGAGAGTGTGTTCTGCCACTGGAAATTTTACCGGTATTGAAATGATCTCAGTAAGTAACTAAGGCTTGGTCTACACTAACCCCCCAAATCGAACTAAGGTATGCAACTTCAGCTACGTGAATAACGTAGCTGAAGTTTCAAGTACCTTAGTTCGATCTTACCTCGGTCCACACGCGGCAGGCAGGCTCCCCCGTCAACTCCGCGGCTCCCCATTGACTCCGCGGTACTCCTCTCGTCTAGCTGGAGTACCGCAGTCGACGGCAAGCACTTCCAGGTTCGACTTATCGCGTCCAGGTTGGTGTGGGCTTCCACATACTGAATCCTGCCATGTCCATGGGAAGGATGCATGTGGGACTGGATTATTCACCGTGACATCTGGGAGATTAGACCACCTGGTAATGCCTAGCCAATTTCTTGTTAGTGCTCCTGGAATAACTCCTGATATTTGGATTGGAATAGGGAATCAGTGGACATTTTGGCCCTTGGAACTCCTGCAGCTTCAGTATGTAAGGAAATTGAAGCAAGGGGAAGCTGTCACAATCAGGGCCGGCTCCAGGCACCAGCTTGGCAAGCAGGTGCTTGGGGCGGCCACTCAGGAGAAGGGCGGCAGGTCCAGCTATTCTGCGGCAATTCAGCGGACGGTCCCTCACTCCCGCTCACGGCTTTTTTTTTTTTTTTTTTTTGGCTGCTTGGGGCAGCCAAAACCCTGGAGCCGGCCCTGGTCACAATGTTTAACAAAGTGTGTTGAGCAGATATGGGACAAGGAACTACCCTGACAGGACAGTTGCTATTCCAAGCTAATGATAGCTGCGTATACATTAAGGCCACCTCTTTGCTAGACTTACATTTTAATCTCACCACGGCCACAGTAAATCACATTATTTATTGTCCAGCAGACAAAGCCCTACAATTAGATCTTAGGTATCAGATTTCTTTTAATTGGACCACTTTGATATCCGACCGGTTTCAAAATTTACGCTTACTCCTACCAGAGGTTCAGAAAATTTCTGACTTAGAGTCAAATCCATGTGCTTCAGAATATATATCAAATGAAAAACATGATTTCATACGGCCTATAGAGTGTCTATTTTGTGTACTAATTATGATGTGATGTGCTATGTAACTAAGGCAGTGAAACAACCCCATCATATTATTACAATGGGGGCATTACTGCTTGCATTCCTTTTGTTTAGTGTAGGAATATGTTGTTGTAAGGCAGTGGTTCCCAAACTTTAACAACCTGTGAACCCCTTTCACTAAAATGTCAAGTCTTGGGAACCCCCTCTTAAAAATAATATTTCCAGGGATTTTCTCCTTTACCTGAGTATAAATTATAAAAGCAGTGATCTTGGAAATATAAAATTTATTTTTGTGACATGCTTATTGAATGATTTGAGGACAATTTCCTGAAGGGACCCTTACCCTTAAAGAGCTTTTCTGGCTCCGACATTTACATTTCTACACAGGGTGGTTTGGCCCACAGAAATAAAAATCGGCACATCTTCCATGTGTTTTTGGACCAATGGAAAAAACCAGGTACAATTCAAGTGACTTTTAAAATTGTCTATGAAACCGAGTTAACAAAATAAATGATCTTATGAATGACCAGAAAATATACGTCTCAAGTGAAAAAAACTGTAACTGGGCTTCTTTGCAAAGAAATTGTAAGTGTTCTTACAGGAAAAGCCACAAACTGTCTGGAAAGGAAGAGTAGACTGAATTACTTGCCTCAGTGAAATTAAATATCCAGAGAATTGCTGGGCCTGTGATGATGATGACTAGGGCTTGCTCACCTGTGGCTCCCCCTCCCCGTGCTGTGGAGGCATGGCCAGCCAGGTCTGCATCTGCAAGCAGGCCCCCTGCCTCAGGTGCACCTCCCATTGGCTGTGCTGGCCAATAGACTGGGAGCCTCCCGACCAATGGGCTGGGGGGCGGGAGCAAAGGGCTTGATTGTAGGGAACTCTGGAGTAGGGGAGGCAGTGGGGGAGGGAATTGTCTGGCACAAAGGGGGGACTCTCTGGAGGGGATGACAGGGGCACAGGGGCCATTGGGGGGTCTCTCAGGGGGACAGAGGATTGGGTGGGTCTCTGTGGGATGGGGGGAGTGATGGACGGAGCCAGCCACAGCCCGGGTCTGCTCTGCGGAGGGTGGGGGGTTGCTATAGCCCCCTCAGGAAGCCCCCTCTGTCCTGTGTATTTTATGCCACCCTGGGGTGCCCATCGCTGCTCCCTTCCCCCTCCCCCGGCTCCATCTGTCTGTCCCCACAACTCACCAGCTGTGTCTGTCTCTGTCTGACAGTGACAGGCTCCTTCTGCTCTCTCTCTGCCTGGGGCTGAGAGCTGCTGCCTGGGACTCCCTCCCCCTCCCTGCTGGGGAGGCGTGGCCAGGCAGCTCTGGCACCACCCACTGCAGATCCCATTGGCCGGGGTTCCTGGCCAATGGGCTGGGAGCCAGGTCAGAGCTGGGGCCTCTCAGCAGCTCACAGTGATGGGGGGGGAGAGCTGCCCCCGAGATGAGCGCGCCCCACATTGCCGACCCATGGCACGGGGATCCCCAAAGCACGGGGCCTGGGGCCCAAACATTGGTGGAGCTGGGTCCACCTTCAGGAATATTGGTGGAGCATGAGCACCACGGGCCCATATAACTCGCCACCTATGGGTGCTGGGGCATATTCCTGTGAAAGTGAAACTAAGCCAGTTCCAGTGCCCAGAGAGAGCCATGGCTGCAGAGCTCTATGCTTTTCATGGAGATGGATTACCAGGAGTGCTCCAGCCATGGAGTCCGGGTGCTCTACGTGCCTTGCCAGTGTGGACACCTCAGGAGTTAAGATGCCCGGGGCTGATTTAATGCGCTCTAACTTGCAAGTGTAGACAGGGCCTAAGTTACCCTGAGTAGACCCAGGTTCAGTTCCCTGCTCTGTGTGAACTCAGGCAAGTCACTTATTCTGTCTGGTCCTGACTTTCCCTTTTGTAAAATGGGGGTAAGAGCCCTTCCCCATCTGCAGCAGGGCGAGGCTCAGCACATTGAAGTTTGTGCGGTGCTCAGGTAGTGCCATGATGGGGGCCAGAGAGGGGCCTGCAATAGCTACAGAAGTGCAGCTGTTTCCTGTTTACGTCAAATCACAAAACATCACATTGGGGTTGTTGCAAACTTTCCTGATTTCACACTGACTCCTTCACTTGCTGGTGTTTCTCTTAATGCCCCAGCACACATTCACAGTAAAAGTTTTAAACAAACAATTTAATACTGGTACACAGTGATGATTATTGTGAAGCTTGGTTGAGGTGGAGGAGTCAGAGGGTGGGATATTTCCCAGGGAATGCCTTACTGCTAAATGATGAACGAGCAATTGGCTGAGCCCTCAATGGTTAACTCTCACACTCTACAAGGCAGCAGAAATGAAGGGAGGGGAGACAGCATGGCAGAGACAGAGACACACACTGTGTGTGTATGTGTGTGTGAGAGAGAGAGAGAGAGGCGCATTTCCCCTTTAAATAAGCTGACCCATTCTTAAGTACGCTGCCTTGTTAAGTTAATCAGCAAGCTGCTGCCAGGAAGTTCCCTCCATCATGAGCCCTGTCATGTGTCCCCCTTGATCTATGGAAGATGGGGTAAGCGGGGTGAAGGAGCAAGGGGGAGGGGGGATGCCCTGACATTAGCCCCCCCTCTTTCTTCCCTCCCCCCAACACAGCAAGCAGGAGTCTCAGGGAGCCGCTCCAAGGCAGCGGGCAGGAGCAGCACATGGCAGTGGGGGGAGGGACAGCTGAACTCCGGGCAACTGGGAACTTAGGGGAGCAGGGAGCTGATGGGGCGCTGCCGGCCCACCCTGGTTCCAAGGTCCCACCAGCTAGCTGTAACGGGCTGCTCTTCCTGCAAGCAGTGGACAAAGCAGGCGGCTGCTTAAGGATGCTAGAAGGGAGCATTGCACAACTTGAAATGAGCGTGTTTCCTAATTGATCAGCAACGTAACAATGAAACATTAACCGGGACGACTTTAAGTGAGGAGATACTGTATTTGCCTTCTGGCTTCTCAGATCTTTAAAATGCGATCTGAGCGCAGCCTAAAGTTTTTCTGTGCGACCAAGAAAGCCGGAAACTTCCTTTGTTTAGGAAAGGAAAGCCAAGAGTCTCACCTCATAATATGCTTCCAGGAGCTGGGGCTTTAACAAACACAACAAATACAATGAGACTCATTATAAAATCATGAGTGTTGGAAACACCGCATCTCTACACTGAGCCAGAGCTGCCTTACTGTACATGAGAATCAGGCCTTTGAAACATTGATATCAGCTTAACCTAGGTTTTGTCCTGTGAGTTTCATATCACTGGACTTGGAAGAATTAGACTTTTATCGGTTGATGTCTGTAAATGTTGATTTCACACAAACCAGGAAAAAATACTCCCATTGCTAATAACTGAAATTTACCAATAGGCCCAGTAAGAACAATGCTGCCTGAGAACGTATTAGACATTGATTTAAGAATATTTCCTCTGCATATTTTGACATGTGATGTTGACAATCTCTATTTTAATGGGTATGAAGCTTTAACTTTTTGAATCTGTCTCTACTGTCATTAAATAGTTATTGTCTGACCCAAATATTGTCTGATCCCGCCCTAAATCTCCCACCACTGTGAACATTTAAATTGATAACAATTGGAATGAAATGCTTAAAGGCCAGATTTTTGTGAAAGTTTAAATCAATAAATATAAAATTGCTTAAAAATAAAAATTCTGCCAAGCCTGACTATCCCACCTTAGACACACAACTCCACACAGGGAGCCATGGCCATAGAGAACCCCCAGGAAAGTCTCCAGGAGGAAGCTCCATGTCCCATTTGTCTGCAGTATTTCACAGAAGCTGTCACTCTGCAGTGCAGGCACGTCAGCCAGTGCTGGGAGGGATCCGATACAGCCGTCTCCTGCCCTCAGAAACTGTGCAACAGAGAAACGTCAGGCTGAACATGCAGCTGGCAAACATGGTAGAAATCGCCAATCGGCTGAGTTTACAAGCAGCAAAGGGAGCAGGAGACGGGGTGTGTGGGGAACACCAGGAGACTCTGAAACTTCTGTGAAGAGGATCAAACCCCCATCTGTCTGGTTTGCCATCTGTCCTGGGCTCACAGAACTCACACGGTGGTTCCCATAGAGGAAGCTGCCCAGGAGTACAAGGTAGGGAATTGCTGTCACGTTTAATGGGTAATGACTTTGGATTTTAATTACAGGCTAATTTCACTGAAAGTTGCCTGGCAGAGGCATGATGCATCATTCAGCTCTGTAAACCCTTCATGGTATGGGAGATGCTGCAACAAAATAACTGATTTGACAGAGAGGCAACAGAGGCAAGTCTGTAACGATAACTGATGTGGGGAAATGTCCTCTGAGATTCTGATGGGAATTCCTGAAAATCTTCATCATATACAGTATTCTACCAATCCCAAACAAGCAGACACATCACCCACCAAGTTAATGATACTTCAGTTCTTACCCAAATACCCGCTTACAGCCAATTCTTGTTAATGAAACAACCATTTATTAAAAGAAGAAAAGACAGTATTGGCTAAAAGGTCATTAGACATACAAATGCAAACAGAGTCCTTAGGTCAGCTTCACCATAGAGATGGCACGTTAGAATTGAAGAGAGTCCTTTTCAGTATCATTTCATCATGTTCTAGTCCAATATCCAAATGTTCAATATCAGGGCAGTCCAGAGGGGACTGAAGATCTCAGTCTTACGACTCAAACGCCTCCTAAATAAAGCTTTAAAAGATCTGAGATAAAAGGATCAGGTCTCAAGAGTTTATATAGACATTTTTGCAGCCTCTCGACAGCAGGCAGTCCTTGGGTGAACAATAGGTTTTGGAAGTAACCTCCTACTTCACAAACATCACAGGTAATAAAACTACATGGATTAACATAAGGTAATTAGCAACAGAGGGTCCTGTGGCACCTTTAAGACTAACAGAAATATTGGGAGCATAAGCTTTCGTGGGTAAGAACCTCACTTCTTCAGATGCAAGTCTTGCATCTGAAGAAGTGAGGTTCTTACCCACGAAAGCTTATGCTCCCAATACTTCTGTTAGTCTTAAAGGTGCCGCTGGACCCTCTGTTGCTTTTTACAGATTCAGACTAACACGGCAACCTCTCTGATACATAAGGTAATTAATTATCCATGAAGCCGTTCATAGACAGTTTACCACAAACTTTAAAGAGCTATATATATACACAATGACATTATTACACCCAAGTTTAATCTAAATGTTAACATTTCCCTCTTGTATGGATTGCTTGATGTTTAACAAGGCCGGACCTCCATATGAAACATTTTCCACAGTCTAAGCACTTGTGGGGTCTCTCTCCTGTGTGGATTACCTGATGTGCCAGAAGATTTGATCTTTGTTTGAAACTTTTCCCACAATCTAAGCACTTGTGGGGTCTCTCTCCAGTGTGGACTGTCTGATGTGCCATAAGATATGATCTTTGCATGAAACTTTTCCCACAGTCCAAACATTTATGGGATTTCTCTCCAGTGTGGATTAACTGATGTCTAACAAGAACTGACCTATGTATGAAACTTTTCCCACAGTTTAAGCATTTATGGGATCTCTCTCCGGTGTGGACTGCTTGATGTTTAACAAGGTCTGACCTCCGTATGAAACTTTTCCCACAATCTAAGCACTTGTGGGGTCTCTCTCCAGTGTGGACTGTCTGATGTGCCATAAGATATGATCTTTGCATGAAACTTTTCCCACAGTCCAAACATTTATGGGATTTCTCTCCAGTGTGGATTAACTGATGTTTAACAAGAAATGACCTATGTATGAAACTTTTCCCACAGTTTAAGCATTTATGGGATCTCTCTCCGGTGTGGACTGCTTGATGTTTAACAAGGTCTGACCTCCGTATGAAACTTTTCCCACAGTCTAAGCACTTATGAGGTCTCTCTCCAGTGTGGACTGCCTGATGATTAAGTAGGATTGACCTCTGTATGAAACTTTTTCCACAGTCTAAGCACTTATGGGGTCTCTCTCCAGTGTGGACTGCTTGATGTGCCAGAAGATTTGATATTTGTGTGAAACTTTTCCCACAGTCCAAACATTTATGGGATTTCTCTCCTGTGTGGATTATCTGATGTTTAACAAGGGTTGACCTCTGTATGAAACTTTTCCCACAGTCTAAGCACTTATGGGATCTCTCTCCAGTGTGGATTGCCTGATGTGCCATAAGATTTGACCTCCGTATGAAACTTTTCCCACAGATTAAGCATTTATGGGGTCTCTCTCCAGTGTGGATTGCCTTATGTGCCATAAGATTTGATCTTTGTGTGAAACTTTTCCCACAGTCCAAACATTTATGGGATTTCTCTCCTGTGTGTATTGCCTGATGATGAAGTAGGGTTGACCTCTGTATGAAACTTTTTCCACAGTCTAAGCACTTATGGGGTCTCTCTCCAGTGTGGATTGCTTTATGTGCCATAAGTGTTGATCTTTGTGCAAAACTTTTCCCACAGTCCAAACATTTATGGGATTTCTCTCCTGTGTGGACTGCTTGATGTCTAACAAGGTCTGACCTCTGTATGAAACTTTTCCCACAGTCTAAGCACTTATGAGGTCTCTCTCCTGTGTGAATTGCCCGATGATCAAGTAGGGCTGAACTCCGTATGAAACTTTTTCCACAGTCTAAGCACTTATGGGGTCTGTCCCTAGTGTGGACGCCTTGATGTTTAACAAGGTTTGACCTCCATATGAAACTTTTTCCACAGATTAAGCACCTATGTGGTCTCTCGCCAGTGTGGATTGCCTTATGTGCCATAAGATTTGATCTTTGTGTGAAACTTTTCCCACAGTCCAAACATTTATGGGATTTCTCTCTTGTGTGGATTGCCTGATGATCAAGTAGGGTTGACCTCCGTATGAAACTTTTCCCACAAATTAAGCACTTATGGGGTCTCTCTCCAGTGTGGATTGCCTTATGTGCCATAAGAGTTGATCTTTGTGCGAAACTTTTCCCACAGTCCAAACATTTATGGGATTTCTCTCCTGTGTGTATTGCATGATGTTTAAGAAGGGCTGACCTCCGTTTGAAACTTTTTCCACAGTCTAAGCACTTATGGGGTCTCTCTCCAGTGTGGACTGCTTGATGTATAAGAAGGGCTGACCTCCGTATGAAACTTTTCCCACAGATTAAGCACTTATGGGGTCTCTCTCCAGTGTGGATTGCCTGATGTACAACAAGGTGTGACTTCTGTATGAAACTTTTTCCACAGTCTAAGCACTTATGGGGTCTCTCTCCAGTGTGGATTGCCAGATGTTTAACAAGGTCTGACTTCCGTATGAAACTTTTTCCACAGATTAAGCACTTGTGGGGTCTCTCTCCTGTGTGGATTACCTGATGTGCCAGAAGATTTGATCTTTGTTTGAAACTTTTCCCACAATCTAAGCACTTGTGGGGTCTCTCTCCAGTGTGGACTGTCTGATGTGCCATAAGATATGATCTTTGCATGAAACTTTTCCCACAGTCCAAACATTTATGGGATTTCTCTCCAGTGTGGATTAACTGATGTCTAACAAGAACTGACCTATGTATGAAACTTTTCCCACAGTTTAAGCATTTATGGGATCTCTCTCCGGTGTGGACTGCTTGATGTTTAACAAGGTCTGACCTCCGTATGAAACTTTTCCCACAATCTAAGCACTTGTGGGGTCTCTCTCCAGTGTGGACTGTCTGATGTGCCATAAGATATGATCTTTGCATGAAACTTTTCCCACAGTCCAAACATTTATGGGATTTCTCTCCAGTGTGGATTAACTGATGTTTAACAAGAACTGACCTATGTATGAAACTTTTCCCACAGTTTAAGCAATTATGGGATCTCTCTCCGGTGTGGACTGCTTGATGTTTAACAAGGTCTGACCTCCGTATGAAACTTTTCCCACAGTCTAAGCACTTATGAGGTCTCTCTCCAGTGTGGACTGCCTGATGATTAAGTAGGATTGACCTCTGTATGAAACTTTTTCCACAGTCTAAGCACTTATGGGGTCTCTCTCCAGTGTGGACTGCTTGATGTGCCAGAAGATTTGATTTTGTGTGAAACTTTTCCCACAGTCCAAACATTTATGGGATTTCTCTCCTGTGTGGATTATCTGATGTTTAACAAGGGTTGACCTCTGTATGAAACTTTTCCCACAGTCTAAGCACTTATGGGATCTCTCTCCAGTGTGGATTGCCTGATGTGCCATAAGATTTGACCTCCGTATGAAACTTTTCCCACAGATTAAGCATTTATGGGGTCTCTCTCCAGTGTGGATTGCCTTATGTGCCATAAGATTTGATCTTTGTGTGAAACTTTTCCCACAGTCCAAACATTTATGGGATTTCTCTCCTGTGTGGACTGCTTGATGTCTAACAAGGTCTGACCTCTGTATGAAACTTTTCCCACAGTCTAAGCACTTATGAGGTCTCTCTCCTGTGTGAATTGCCCGATGATCAAGTAGGGCTGAACTCCGTATGAAACTTTTTCCACAGTCTAAGCACTTATGGGGTCTGTCCCTAGTGTGGACGCCTTGATGTTTAACAAGGTTTGACCTCCATATGAAACTTTTTCCACAGATTAAGCACCTATGTGGTCTCTCGCCAGTGTGGATTGCCTTATGTGCCATAAGATTTGATCTTTGTGTGAAACTTTTCCCACAGTCCAAACATTTATGGGATTTCTCTCTTGTGTGGATTGCCTGATGATCAAGTAGGGTTGACCTCCGTATGAAACTTTTCCCACAAATTAAGCACTTATGGGGTCTCTCTCCAGTGTGGATTGCCTTATGTGCCATAAGAGTTGATCTTTGTGCGAAACTTTTCCCACAGTCCAAACATTTATGGGATTTCTCTCCTGTGTGTATTGCATGATGTTTAAGAAGGGCTGACCTCCGTTTGAAACTTTTTCCACAGTCTAAGCACTTATGGGGTCTCTCTCCAGTGTGGACTGCTTGATGTATAAGAAGGGCTGACCTCCGTATGAATCTTTTCCCACAGATTAAGCACTTATGGGGTCTCTCTCCAGTGTGGATTGCCTGATGTACAACAAGGTGTGACTTCTGTATGAAACTTTTTCCACAGTCTAAGCACTTATGGGGTCTCTCTCCAGTGTGGATTGCCAGATGTTTAACAAGGTCTGACTTCCGTATGAAACTTTTTCCACAGATTAAGCACTTGTGGGGTCTCTCTCCTGTGTGGATTCGCTGATGTAAAATGAGGTGTGACCACCACATGAAACTTTTTCCACAGTCTAAGCACTTATGGGATCTTCTCACAAAGGTCCCCTGTGATTCCCCGTGCCCAGGAACTTCCTGCTGTTGATTCCCCTCCTCGTTCTCACTCACTCTCTCGTCACCTGCTGGGAGAGAGAGAATCCAGACAGAAGTCATTGTGCTGGGGAGAAATTAAAAGGAATAGCAGCAAGGAAAATCCCCAAACCCCTGAAGCTGCACAGACGGAGCAATTGGATTCTGCCTCCACTTCCCACCCAAAAGTTCACAGAGAAGGAAAGTTCAGAAGGAAACTCCTGCAGGTAACAGGAGAGGTGGAAAGCGATGTCAGTCATATCTGCTGATTGTAGCCCTGCCCTGTGTGAAATGAGGAAGGAACTAAGGGCACTTATTGATACCACATTTTTGGGATTCTCAAATTTGTCCTTCATTCCCCAGATGGTTTGTGTGTCTGTCCTCACCTGTGTGGGCGCCTCTCGGGATCTCTCTTTCCTCACAGGCCTGGAGATCGGGCACCCACGGCTCTTCCCCTTGTTCCAGCCGGGTGATCAGGTCCGGTTTGGGAAGGGGGAATCCTGTGCAGGGAGTGAAATCAGATCAGATCAGGGTGCATGGAGGATTGAGAGAACGTCTGTCAGAAAGGACATTCTGTGAGCGGAACCTGTCCCTGTACTGTGCTGGGGAATGTGGAATCTAAGAGGACGGGAACGTGGTCACTGAGACCCCCTCGGGGGAGGCAGACATATGGCGAGGTGTGGAGAATTGTGACGCACACCCAGCTCTAGTGTTAAACCCCTGCCTATTTCTAAACCCGTGGAACCCAGAGCCCTCCACATGGCTGCAGCTGTTCCCTAGTAGGAGGGAGAAGAGGGATTCTGTGAGCAACCGAGAAACAACACAGACAGGACAATACACGGATTCTCCACCTTGCAAACTAGGGGGGTCGGGATGATTTAGTATGTGTCTTAGGTTTTGACACCCTGGTCTCATTGGAGAGTAATGAGGGAAGAACCTGACCAGAGTCAGACACACAGATCCCCCCACACACCAACTTCCAATAACCAAGGGGCCAGAATTCCCTTACCCAGCGAGGTCACCATCTCGTAGTTCTCCCACATGACATCCCTGTAGAGGGCTCTCTGAGTGGGGTCCAGCAGAGCCCCCTGCCCCTGGGTGAAATACACAGCCACCTCCTCGAAGGTCACCAGCATCTGAAACAACAAGAATCCCCCACTCAAAACCTGCTGCCCCACCCACAATACCACTAATCATGGGAGGGAGAGACAGAGAAGCAGAATCTTCCCCGCACGCTGCTCAGAGCATCCAGGAGGCTTCAGGGAGTGGGTAAAAGGTGAGAGCTCCTTGTCCCCCCCACAGTACATGGAGGTGGGCAGGGTCTTTTCATTTACCACATGCCTGCCAGCCACAGGCTGATATGGGAAGCAGAGCTCTGAGCTGGGGACAGGGAGAGGAATACCAACTGCATCCCTTCGTATTTCACAGCAGCCTCTGGCCAGTGGGGTCAGGCTCCAGCACTAGGAGTCTGGTCAGTTTTCCCAGCCCTGCCCAGCGGGGTGTTTCCTGGTTTAGAAATACAATACCCCTCCCCCACCACCAAAAGCTCCCTAAAAATCGCCTACCTGAGCTGGCTCCATCACAGACATATCCCTTCCCTGTCCCCTGGAAGATGGGACAAACTGGAGCGAAACGTGGGCGTGATTCCTCAGCCTGTTGGGGCGAGAGGGGCGATGGGGGAGGTTACAGAAGGGGCTTGAGTCCATGTCACCCCCTGATTTCCCCCAGGCTCTCTCTCTGCAGACAGATGCTAAGATTCTAGGACTCTACCATGCTGGGAAAAAACCCAGTTAGTTCATTACCACCCCGGCTGAAGGGATATTAAAGAAGGGATTAACAGTGATTCCCCCAAGTGACAGTGACCCCCTCATAATTTGTCCCCCGCACTTTAATATCCAACAGTTTCACCAAGTACCAAAATCTTTTGGGTCTTCTGTTAAAACTTGTAAGCTACTGTCTGTAGAAACCATTGATTATATCTATCCTGTGAAAGATACTTTACTACTATGTAAAACTTACAAACAAGTTAACTGACTTTGTTCTTGAAGTAATTGATACAATGCAAACAAACACTATAAGCCGTTAAGTGACTTTCACTTCATTCAATGGCTCCTAGGACGGACCCCCACCCTCTGTGATTAAAGGGCCGGGAGTCTCAAATGAATTAGCACACACC